>NC_080466.1:29032500-29210000 GCF_030265055.1 Doryrhamphus excisus
TGTTAGGGTACAATTTATGAAGTCAAAAATCAGCTGAACCAAATCCTTTAGTAGTTGTACACGCACCTCAAAAGACATTGCGTACTCAGAATGTCCTCAAATGGCAAAAAAATGTGAGTATTTCAGACTATTATGACACTAAACCAACGTTACTAAACTACCTGCCTCCCTCACTCACTGTGCAACCAGAAATATGAAGAAACAAGTCAAACACATAATGTAACTGCACCATTAACGCTTACACACTAAAATACATGCAAAATAATACAGTTTCAGGCACATTTATAAGCCACAAGGCATGCTGGGTAACTTGTGGCTGTGAGCGAACTATTAGGTAGTACAATAGGGGGGTCTAAATGATACAAGGGCCACTTTGATATTTGGTAAAGCAACACATGTACAGGAGATATGCAAAGTCCGATAGTTATCGCACGATTAAGGCACGATATCAGCATAAAAATGCGATATCGGTTGATATCGGTCTCAGACTTTTTCCTGACCATGATATATCATATCAATATGATCATATTGCTCTTTATATCCTCCATTTTTTTCAAATTTTCCAAATATTTAATATTTATATTTTTTATTTTATTTTTTATTAAAGAATCTTTGTAAATTTTCTTCCCATTATGTTCGAATTTTTTCCCAAACTTAATTTTTGAAAATGAAAACTTTATTTTATTTTATTTTTCTTAAAAATATGACATTTTTTTCTTGAATATTCCAACTCTATGCTAATTCGTCCTCATATTTCAAGTCTATTCTGCTACTGTTTGTACAGTTTTCCAACTACTTTCTTCTTGTAAATGTTTTTTCTAAAAATTACAACTTCATTCTTTTTTTCATATGTCATAGTTCTGATTTTTGCTAAATTTCAACTTTTCCCCCTTTGACTTTATTGTTGTAAATTTGGTTGGTTACTTTAATAAGTTATCTTATTAAAGTATATATTTTTAAAATGTGCTGCAGGCTAATAAATAAAAAGTCGCGGGCAACAAATGGCCCCTAGCCCACACTTTGGACACCCCTGGGTGTTGTTTACAACATGGTTAACAACATTACTGCGTATTAAGTACTAGAAAGTCCAACAAGCAAATACTGTAACTATCACTATCACTGCTATCACGTGACTTTAAAGCGAATTAAGGAATAGTGACGTGATTTTTTTTTTTGCTTCTTATTACTTGTAAAAAAAAAGAAAGAAAAAAAGAAAGTCAATTAAATGAGCTGGATTGCTGCATATTTATGGTGATTATGATTAATATTCCCTCAAAGTCTGTTTTGAGGGAATATTCACCGTGCGTAAAATGTGCGCTCTGGCGAGGGACGCGACAGAGGAGGCAGGACAAAGGAGCGCCACAGCACGAATCGGCAGCAAACAGGTTGTTACGCGTACTTCCATTCTCTCCTCTTTCTCCTCCTCCTCCTCCTCCCCCCTTTCTGTGCTTCCAGACGCGCCAGATGTGAACATCTAACCACCTTTAAAGGGCGCGCTAGGCTTATTTTGCGCATGACTTCTCCTCCGTGCCGTGACCAAACATGTTAAGATTGGGTAGTTGTGCGTTTTAGTTGACACCATCATGCCACAGCAGCAACATAATGGCGTTAAGGAGCGGTTGCTGCTGCAATTCCGGTCCAATCAACGAGGACAACGCGAGGTTCCTGCTGCTGGCCTTGTTCATCATCATTTATCTGCTGTGTGGAGCAGCAGTCTTCTCCGCGCTGGAGGAGCCGAAAGAGAAGGAGGCTAAGGAGAGATGGGCGCAGAGGTTCGAGCTCTTCAGCAAGACCTACAACCTGAGCAAGAAGGAGCTCAACAACTTCCTCAGGAACTATGAGGAAGCCAACGTGGCCGGGATTCGAGTGGACACCATAAGACCTCGATGGGACTTCACCGGAGCTTTTTACTTCGTGGGGACTGTGGTTTCCACGATCGGTGAGTGACAAGAACTAAGAAAAAAAACTAGGTCTACGATTATGGCATAAATCATAGCCGAGGTAGAACCCATTATTATTTGGCGTGATTTTTTTCTAATACATTTATCTAATTTTATTTTTTTTTAAATATATAGAAATATTACAATTATATATATTTTTTAAAAATATAAATATTTATAAAAAATACATATATAATTCTACATATATCTAATTATTTAAAAATTCCAAAAAAATAATACATGTAATATTATTATTGTTTTATTATATCATTCAATTAGAGGCAATTATTTCTCAATATTATTATACTATGTCTACGATTATGGCATAAATCATAGCCGAGGTAGAACCCATTATTATTTGGCGTGATTTTTTTCTAATACATTTATCTAATTTTATTTTAAAAATATATAAAAATATTACAATTATATATATTATTTAAAAAATATAAATATTTAAATACTTTGTCTCACATTAATGGCATAAGTCATAGCCAAGGAACAACTCATTTTCTCATAATTCTCAAAAAATATATTACATATAATATTATTATTTTATATAATAATAATATATATTATAATATCTCCATTTATTATTATTACTATTAATTTGGTGTGATCTCTGTCTAATGTATGTATATATTGTGTAACTATATTAATATAAAAAATGTAAATACACATACATAAATACATCCATGCATATATTACATAACATACAAAGTCAAACGTATAAAAATATATACAACAAATATACATGTTAAATATTAAACTATTTTATTGTATTCGATATACACATAAAGTAAATATAATATAAAACAATAAATGATTAATATAGCTATAATTATGAATATTTCGAGACAGAAATATCCACAAATTGTTGTGTCAGCGTAACAAACAAGGATTTGAATTCTGCACAATGGATGTTTCTGTCAGTATGTGATGCCCAGCATCATTTCAACATCACTTGTAGAGCTGTCACTCACACAGACAGGCCGTGTGATTGGCTGCCTGGCAGGGCCCGTATAATGAGGGCGTTGATGGATATTGGGGACCCTGTCGAGTGGATTTTCACAACCCAGCACATATTTAACCTATGGCTGAACTCTATTGTGATTATTGGCAATGCGGGCGGGTGTCAAATATGGAGCTGTGGTTTTCCTGGCCACTGAATAATAGGAAATACGTGTTTAATCATTCTTAATGTGCATCTCCGCTGTCGCTGGCAGTACAGTTTTATCTTGGATCACTGTGATGAATTCTTCGAATCTTAATTTTAATCTTTGGATCTTAATGTTTTATGACTGGATAAAGCATCAATGGCAGAATCGCCCCCAGCAGACTAGGGTTGCAGGGATAAAGTACACACCAAGTTAATTATTGACATCACTGGCAAAAGCAAGCGTCTTACCTACAGTGAGTCTGGGGTTGCATGAGTGCTTCTGGAGCTACGGTTCATGGAGTGTGGAGTGATTTCAGATTGAGAACAAATTTTGCTTTGTTCAATATTGAAATATTTCTAGCCACCTTATACAACATAAGGTGGCAAAATTTGTTCTCAATCAGAAATCACTCACACACTCTTTATTGCTCTCTGGTTCTACCATATCTTACTTATTGTGTGGAAATATGGGCTAATAACTATAAAAGCAATCTTCACTCGCTAAATGTACTGCAAAAAACGGCCAGTAAGGATAATTCATAATGCCGCCTACAGAGAACATACTAACTCCTTATTTCTAAAATCACAAATACTTCAACTTGCGGATATAGTTCATCTTCAAACAGCTAAAATAATGCATAAGGTTAAAAAATAACCAATTACCTAAAAATGTCATCCAATACTTCTCTACAAGAGAGGAGAAATATGATCTCAGGGAAGAACTACATTTGAAACACTTCTATGCTAGGACTACGTTAAAAAGCCATAGCATTTCAGTATGTGGAATCAAACTATGGAATGGATTGAGTAAGGAAATCAAACAATGCACAACGATGAGCCAATTCAAGAAACAATACAAGCAGTTGATGTTTGCTAAATACAAGGATGAAGAGTCTTGAACCAGTCATGATGTGCTATATATATCACTATATTGACACTTACTATGGTAACCATTATGTCTGTATTATATTCCTGGAAAGCAGGAAGTGGACAAATGTAACAGTTACTGATTGTAAAAGTACCAGATGGAGGGGTAGGATTTAATAAGCTTTGCTTCTTCCTACTCCTTTTGGACATGTGGAACTGTGAAATGATTATGTGATGCATTCAATTGTAATTGATGCATGTTCAAATGAAATAAAACCATTACTATTACAAATCTAAAACAGCCCTTATACGTGATTATCTATCTAATATATTTCTATCGCTGAAGAAGTGATACTTGTAATATTCCATATACACACAGACGACATCAAAAAGTTTACCGAACAAGAAGGATACCTGCATTTTCTTCGAGAACTGAGTTTGTGACTCATCCTTAATTATCACGTTGAGAACAAGCGTGAAAGTGGAAGCAATCAAAAGACCCAGAGCGGCTTTGCACAGCGCAGCAGACTGGCAATTAGTCTCACTCATCAGCTACCGATGTGCCGCACAGTATGTTGCGCTGACAGCTGCTATAAGGACAATGTCAAAGTAGACCCTAATTGTTGCCATTTTAAAACCATTTTTTTGTGTGTGTTCACTGAGGGAAGACAAAGGGACAGTAGACCAGGGGTCTCCAAAGTGCGGCTCAGGGGTTGTTTGAGGTCTGTGGCTGTTTTTTTATTTTACATTTTTAAAATATAATTTAATTTAAAAAAAAGCTGAGCTTTTACCCGTCATATATTTTAACATTTTTTTTGCTGATTTTTCAGTTTTTTTTGTTATAAAATTAATTTTTAGTATCAGTCACATGGCACAAATGGCCCCCAGGCTACACTTTGGACACCCCTACTGCAAATCGAGTGTCCTTAAGCTGTAGATGCTTGGCGTTGATGAGTACCCAGGTTCTTCGAGTACTCACCTTCAGCCAGCAGCTGGGACAGGAAGAGGTATCGGACATTTTAGAAAATTTTGACTGATCTTTCAAGGCACACAGAATATTATCTTATTTAGCTATGTCAACATGGAACCTACCAAAAGACAGATTAGATTCCCGTCTTTCGTCAGGAAAAAAAATGTTTGTTTTTATCTTTTTCTATTCTTCAGTCATCAGCAGTAGAATATAGGTAAGTTTCAGGAAAATATCAGTTCCAAACTAAAAGGGAGCTTTTTGTGACGATGCATTTCAAGCATAAATTTTACTTGACTGACTGCTCAAATGTCTAAACCACTCTCGTCATCAGCAGTAGACTATAGGCAAGTTTCAGGAAAATATCAGTTCCCAACTAAAAGTGAGCTTTTTGTGACAATGCATTTCAAGCATAAATTTTACTTGACTGACTGCTCAAATGTCTAAACCACTCTTGCCATCAGCAGTAGAATATCGGTAAGTTTCAGGAAAATATCAGTCCCCAACTAAAAGGGAGCTTTTTGTAACAATGCATTTCAGCATAAATTTTACTTGACTGACTGCTCAAATGTCTAAACCACTCTCATCACGAGCAGTAGAATATAGGTAAGTTTCAGGAAAATATCAGTTCCCAACTAAAATGCCTTTTTGTGCATCAAAGGCTTTGGGATGACCACACCCGCCACAATCGGAGGGAAAGTCTTCCTGATGTTCTACGGCCTTCTAGGCTGCGCCGCCACCATCCTCTTCTTCAATCTCTTTCTGGAGCGGGTCATCACCGTCATCGCCATTGTCCTCAAGTCTTGCCAAGAGCGCCGCCACAACAAGGTTCTTGTCCCCCAAAACGGTCAGCGAGTCGCCGCAAAGTCCAGAGGGGAGGATCTGGCCGGGTGGAAGCCGTCAGTGTACTGCGTCATGCTCATCCTCGGGGCGGCGGCCATGTTGGTGTCCTGCTGCGCTTCCTTTATGTACTCTGTAGCCGAGGGTTGGGGATACCTGGACTCGCTTTACTTCTGCTTCGTGGCTTTCAGCACCATTGGTTTTGGAGATATGGTGAGCAGCCAGCGTCTGGTCTACGAGGGCCACGCCACGGCGGCATACCAGCTGGGCAACTTCGTGTTCATCCTGACGGGCGTCTGCTGCATCTACTCTCTCTTCAACGTCATCTCAATCGCCATCAAGCAGGTTCTCAACTGGCTCCTGAGGAGATTCGACGCTCCATGTAAATATTGCTACCCCAGAAGGGGCCGCCCGCATCGGTACCCTCGTCGCAATGTCGTGGCCCCGGGTCACTTGCGAGCCCGAAGGGAACCTTCCATAGAGACAGACGCCGTCAACGAGAGCGAGACTGACGCCGCCGGGCGCAGGATGTCTGGCGAGATGATCTCCATGAGAGACTTTCTAGCGGCAAATAAGGTGAGAGCATGTAGTCTAATGCAATCACACGTGCTCCTACAAGCACCATGTTCAATTCCTGCCCTGACTAATTCCATTAAACTGCTCTCATGCGAGGCATCACCGACACCGACTCCATAATCTAGTTTCCCTGCAATCGTTACTGCAGTCACATGATTGAATTATGACTGCACTGATTGGGGGTGGGGGCTGCACGGTGGTCGAGTGGTTTGCACGCAGACCTCGCAGCTAGGAGACCATGGTTCAATTCCACCCTCAGCCATCTCTGTGTGGAGTTTGCATGTTCTCCCCGTGCATGCATGGGTTTTCTCCGGGTACATGCTAGGTTAATTAGCGACTCCAAATTGTCCATAGGTATGAATGTGAGTGTGAATTGTTGTTTGTCTATATGTTCCCTGTGATTGGCTGGCCACCAGTCCAGGGTGTACCCCGCCTCTCGTCGGAAGACAGCTGGGATAGGCTCCAGCACCCCTGCGACCGTTGTGAGGATAAGCGGTAGAAAATGAATGAATGAATGAATGAATAACAACCTTACTCACGGTGCAACAAAATAACACATCACTACTACTACTATTATTATGATGATAGTAATAAACAACAATTAAGCACCAACAACAACAACAACATGTAGAATTCACTTTTATTCACAAGCGCCCACAAGGCATGCTGGGTAGTCAGTGCCAACTCCCCTCTAACCCATTCATTCATTAATTAATTTTCTACCGCTTATCCTCACTATGGTCGCGGGGGTGCTGGAGCCTATCCCAGCTGTCTTCGGGTTAGAGGCGGGGTACACCCTGGACTGGTTGCCAGCCAATCACAGGGCACATATAGACAAACAACCATTCACACTCACATTCATACCTATGGAGTCGCTAATTAACCTAGCATGTTTTTGGAATGTGCCGAGAAAACCCACGCATGCACGGAGAGAACACGCAAACTCCACACAGAGATGGCCGAGGGTGGAATTGAACCCCGGTCTCTTAGCTGTGAGGTCTGCGCGCTAACCACTCGACCGCCGTGCAGCCTTTCAACAGCACTTCCAGACCCTCAGAGGTGCCATCTGATTTTTTTACATTTACATAAATGATACACGGCATCTCAGATAAGAGGAACAGGCAGTACGAGCCGCTGGATGTCTAATCAGTCACCGGGTGATTACTTTAAATTGAAACGGAAACTAAAGATTCAATCTGATGCTTGATGATCTCTTTGAATAATTAGCTTGTGTGTGTGAACAGTATTTGTTACTGCGAAACAATGCTTTATTTTACCTATTTATCTTCTGAAAATAAAGACTAATTAGTCGTAATTAATAATTAATGTATGTTATTATCAAACATGATTGATTTTATATAACACTACATGTCCCACAAAGCACTGCTATAGCTAGCATGTCAAGCTAGCCGAACCCCGGTGCTCTTTCCTGTTTTACTCGTTAATTAACTCTTGTAAATGTTTGAAATCAAGTTTATGTGGTAGTTTTATGACACAAATGTGTGGTTTAGCTTGCCAGTTTGAAACAAATTCTATTTCTTTGTTTTGTTTTTTTAAGCTGTGTAGCAAGTTTGCTAGCGGCTATTCTTGCTAGTCTGAATCTGAAACTTACCAATGTTCTACTGCTGATTACTAAAGAATGTAAAAAGGTAGAAACAAAGTTTTTTTCTGATGAAAGGTGAGAGTCTAATCTTTCATTTGGTAGGTTCCACGTTTATATAGACATTTAAAACAATATTCTGTGTGCCTTGAAAAATCAGTCAAAATCATCTAAAATGACCGCTACTGAAAGGGTTGAATATGGTGATTTAATTAGTTAAGAATGGTGCGTCTTTTCCACAATACGCGTCTTCATGTGCCCTGCCATTGGCTGCCGACCAGTCCAGACAGCTGGGATAGGCTCCAGCATACCCCCGCTGCCCTAATGAATATAAGCAGCATAGAAAAAAACACTTTTATACTTAATTACCCAATATAGTAGCTTTAATAAAAGGGGGAAAAGGCTGCAAACATGTTCTGCGGGGTAGGGAGGCGGACAGGAAGTGATGTCAGGTTTTAGCTAGGTGTAGGTTACTACCGCAAAAGTAATTTTGGTTCGGAATTATTGTGACTACGAAGATAATTCAAACCTGTAATAAAATCCTGTTGTTTTGTCAATCAAGTTTGGTGCTTGTGTGTCTCACCGAACAATACAGTAACATTACTGATAAATGATTCTTCTGATAGTTGTATTTTATGATTGTAAATGCTTAATTTTGGCTAAATTACGTAAAAATAAATTATGTAAACTTGAACCTTAAATATGAAACAAAAGCACAAAATGGCAAAGGATTGCCATCATGTCATGAATCTACCAAAGTATGAAGTTCACAGGAATGGAGAATGGAAGTGCTGTTGGTAACCTAGCAACAATCGGACCCAATTAGTCCTCTGCCAATAAGGATGCCCCAGTGGGCACAGACTCTCCACCAAACACATTTGCTCTGTTCTGAAAGTCCAAAAAAAAAGAAGAAACATCATTTTCTTGTCATTTTTGTTCATTTAACTAAAACAAACAAGCGACATCAGACCTTCCATCTGTTCAACAACACAAGACCCGACTCATCTGTTGTCTCGTCTACCTTCCGCCGCAGGTCAACTTGGCAATCATGCAGAAACAGCTCTCCGAGATGGCGATCGGGCACCCACGCCAACCCGGGTCTACTTCACGTCAAAACGGTTTCTCTGAGGGTGTCGGGGCCCTCGGTATTATGAACAACCGGTTGGCAGAGACCAGCGTGGACAGATAAGAGGAAGACTACTCAAAAGGATGGGAAAACAAGATCTCCCCCCCCCCCCCGGAGAGTTCAATGTATGGACTTTAGTGTATTTTCCGGTATGAATGATGCATGACAAGTGTGCTGGAATCTTACATGTTCATCTCCGGTGGAATTCAGTTGCTATGGTGATGAAGAAGCCTGCCTTTTTTTTCTCTTGCTTCCCAGCTTTAAATGCTTCTGTGCCATAGGCGACACAGCCAACTTCCACTTCACTGAATAAATACTGGACAGTATCACATGTCGTTCTGGATGGTCACATGGTTACAGAAAAAAACTCCAATAAACTGGCTTTTTTTTTTATTATGTGTGTTTTTGGGTGTCACTTTGATGCTTTTTACCTATCCAATATATGCTACAATACAGGGAAACATGGCCGCTATTGCATAAAACAGTGATTCCCGTGACCTGGATCACCCCCAAAATGTAATCAGTTCTTCCAGATCCCATTTCCGACAATTGATGAAAATTTGATCCAAATCCATTTTGAAGTTTTCATGTTATTTTGACTAAAAACACAACCTCTGCCAAGCAATTATATATATATATATATATATATATATATATATATATATATATATATATATATATATTTCAACTTTCTTCATAAATAATATTTGTAAATGTTTTTGTCATGTTGTGAATTTAGTCTAATTTTATTTTATGATAATTTTTATTATTTGAATTTTCCCTAAGCGACATTTTGTTTTGTTTAGCTTTTTTAAAAACATATTTTAACTCTATGCAACCAAAATTACATTACTTTTCCTCAAAATATTTACAGTTTATTCTTCTAAAATAAAATAATTTGAATACAACTATTTTTTTTTTATATTTTGACTTTATTCTCCTAAAAATTGTTGTTTTTTGTAGTTTTTTTTTAAATCATATTTTAATCATGTGCTGTGAGTCAACCATTTTAACTTTACTGATGTAAACTCTCTCCTCAAAACGATAACTTTATTCACCACAATATTTTGACGTTATTCTCATAACAAATACTCATAATCTGCAACTTAAGGAGAAGTGGGGCATGTGGATACGGTGATATAGCACAACGCAATGACATTTTCTCACCCAGATGTTCCTGGCGTTGGGTGTCATTATCTGATTTTAGCTCAGGTGTATGTGTGAGAGTGTGTGTGAGAGTGTGTGTGAGAGTGTGTGTGAGAGTGTGCGTGTGTGTGTGTGTGCAAGAGTGTGTGTGTGAAGGGTGTGGATTCACAGCCCGGGGGACAGAAAATTTAAAAAAGACTGATAAAATTCATTAAATTGCTTTTTTTTCTAGGTTTTCTTTTGTTTTGATTTGTTTTTCAGCACCTGTTAAGCCTTGTTGTCCTAAACATTATAGTAGTTTATATTTTTTATTATTCACAGCATTTCATATACCAAAAATAATATATTTTTGTTATAAAATTGTTTCTTCCAAGCAACATTAAGACAAAATACTATAGAAGACATCATGCAATTATGCCTCCTAGTGGCTGTAAGATGTCACAGACATCTATATAAAAAAATAAAAAATGACAGATCAGCTCTACAGTCCAAACCATGCATAATTACTACAATAGCATTTAATTGGAGTGTGCAGTGGAAAAGTGGAAAAAAAGTGGGGAAAAAAGAAAAAAGGTGGAAAAAATAACGTAATAAAATCTGTATAATCAAATATTGCAAGTAAGTAAGGGAGGATCAACTTTTTCAAAAACAAAATCCATTAAAAAAAACTGGCAATGGTGATTTACTTCATTTTAAGGTTAGTTCAAGGACATGCGTTACAAAATGGTGAGTAGATTTCTAAACCAAAAGTGTGCCAGCAGATTCAAATCTAATTGGAAAAAGTCATGTCAAATTTAATGATAGTTACGGACATAAAAATATCGCATAAAATACAAATATTATAAACATTTCTTAAAGTATGGACACAGCATGAAAACAGTGAAAACTGCAAGTGTCTGCGATTCTTTTTTTTTTTTAAGTAACAGTAACGCCCCTCTCCAAACAAAAGGGGGCGATAACGAGCTTATACGTGTCAGTCAACGTCATACGAAGATGAAGCCAGCCTGCGGCACACCGTGACGTCACTCCAGAGCGACGACAAACAATGGTAAGTGAGCAAGCAATTTTCTCTCCGCACTTAAGATTTAGTCTACCAAAACATTTTATTGCCTCAATTCGGGCAAAAAAAAGCTACTCGTATCCTTATCTTAACTATATTGTTTCGTGAGGGTGGAAAAACGGCCATTCGCTGTTTGTACAAAAAGCACTACATTAAAATACAATGTAGCCTTTTAGCCCATGATGGTGCGCAACGTTAGCTTTACTGTCATCTTTCTCTGTCACGGATGCCGGTTGTAAAGCATTTATTATAAGTAAAATGTAAACATTCTAGAAGATTAAGTTATATATTGTGTGTCGGAGCATTTGACTTGGATTAGCTAACGGGACTGAGCGCTATGTGAAGGTAGCTAGCTCCGTCATTCAAAGTTATATGGAACATGCTCATGTATGTTTGTATTTAGAACAAACATACGACTGCCAGTTTTAGTAACATTTGTGTGACATGTCAAGGGTCAAAGCCAGAGCGGGGGCCACGGTCCAGGAGGAGGCAAGAAGGATGACAAGGTAAGATGAACATAGCTAATGCTAGCTTGTTTTGCTAATATCAATACTATAGGTGGAACACTTACTGAAAGGATTGTTTGTCAGTATGATACAAAACATTGGTACGATCAGAGGCTACTATGCTTGATTGCATATAAGTTATGTTTTCACTGCAATAATTAGACTCCTAATATTCTACTTTTTTAGGATAAGAAAAAGAAATATGAACCCCCAATTCCTACCAGAGTTGGCAAGAAAAAGAAGAAGACAAAAGGACCAGATGCTGCCAGTAAACTACCTTTGGGTAAGCAACTTTAAAATATATTTTTGATCAGTTCACATACAAGTGTACCTCAATAAACCATTGAAAAGTCCATGTATTGTTGTAGTTCTGTTCAAATGGTGGACTCTTACATTCTATAGATTCACTAAAGAATATAATTGTTTTGATGATTATAACTCCAAACTAATAAAAACCCCAAATTCAATATCTCTCTAATAATATTTCATGTTCTCATCAGCACTGCTGAGCATTCCGTTGGTCCTTTACTCTGAAATCAAATAACTTTTGCATTTCAGATGTAAACAAACATCAAGTTAATCATCAATTGTGATTAATATCGACACAGTAATTTTTGATTTATGTTTTCAGTCACCCCTCATACTCAATGTCGCCTGAAGCTCCTGAAGCAGGAGCGGATTAAAGACTATCTCCTAATGGAGGAGGAGTTTATCCGAAACCAGGAGCAGATGAAACCCTTGGAAGAAAAACAGGAGGTCGGCCTTTATCTCATTATTAGTATTATGGCCATAAACTAAAACTAGCAGCTACACGTTAGGTGTCAAAAAGTCATGTGATCGACATCAAGCGGTTACTTTCACAGGAGGAGAGGTCCAAAGTGGACGACCTGCGAGGGACCCCCATGTCTGTGGGCACTCTGGAAGAGATCATTGATGACAACCACGCTATTGTATCCACCTCAGTTGGATCAGAGCATTATGTCAGCATCTTATCCTTTGTGGATAAAGATCTGCTGGAGCCAGGTTGCTCGGTCCTGCTCAACCATAAGGTATGCTACCTTCACAACACAAGTCACCGAAAACCGTAATATAGCTGCCAAATGTATTGTTTTATCCCACAGGTCCACGCGGTTATCGGAGTGTTAATGGATGACACTGATCCTTTGGTGACTGTCATGAAAGTGGAGAAAGCCCCGCAGGAAACCTATGCTGATATTGGCGGACTGGACAATCAGATCCAGGAGATAAAGGTATGGAGAAGTCAAAAATATAAAGTGTCAAAACTTGAGATGCCCATAAAATGTCTAATCTGACAAAAGACAAATGTCACCTTCAAGGTGCAACCATAAATAATACTAATGGAGGACACAATGTTACTATACCACAGACTAATTATTGTCTGGCTCGCTTTAGGAGTCAGTGGAGCTGCCTCTCACACATCCAGAGTATTATGAAGAGATGGGCATAAAGCCCCCCAAAGGTGTCATTCTCTATGGACCACCTGGCACAGGTGAGCATACAGTAATAGAGTACTCCCAACGTGGAAATACAGAAATACTACCATTAGCAAAAACACTGCTATTACTTTGCACCAGGTAAGACACTGCTAGCCAAGGCCGTAGCCAATCAGACATCTGCCACCTTCCTACGCGTGGTGGGCTCAGAGCTCATTCAGAAGTACCTTGGAGATGGTCCCAAGCTGGTCCGAGAGCTCTTCCGAGTGGCAGAGGAACACGCGCCTTCCATCGTCTTCATCGACGAGATCGACGCCATCGGGACCAAGAGGTATGTGGATGTTTGGTTTTTGTAGCCACCGCTTCCGGGACACAAGTTGTTGCCGATCTAGCTTATGTTCTCCTCACGCAGGTATGACTCCAACTCTGGTGGCGAGAGGGAGATCCAGAGAACCATGTTGGAGCTTCTCAACCAGTTGGACGGCTTCGACTCGCGGGGTGACGTCAAAGTTATCATGGCTACCAATCGGATAGAAACTTTGGATCCTGCCCTCATCAGACCTGGTCCGACTCAACTCCTACTTTTACGTGATATTCCCTCCGCTGTACTCAAGACTTTTTTTTTTTTTTCCTCAACAGGAAGAATTGATCGTAAGATTGAGTTTCCCTTACCTGACGAGAAGACCAAGCGGAGGATTTTTCAGATTCACACGAGCCGCATGACGGTGGCGGATGATGTCACCCTCGATGACCTCATTCTGGCCAAGGACGACCTATCAGGAGCAGACATTAAGGTGAGGGGGAAGTGTATCAATTTCAAAAATGAAAGGATGCAAGAGACACTTTATTTTTTATATATTTTACAAATTTTTATTAATTTTCTTCTCATAATATTGCTTTATTCCACATGTTTATATTAAATTCCCATACATAACTTTCCCCCAATCAAATTTTCTAAAAATATTGTTTCCCATTATGACTTTAAAAAATGTACTCTGTGCTACTAAAATACCATTATTTGTCCTCAAAAAGTAAATTTTCATAAAATTACACACTCTACTCAATTCCCAGTGACTGTATACTGCATTTGTATGTTTCAGTTCAAACTTTCAGAGTTGTCTGTACTGCCCTCTAGTGGCCAGAAATAGCACACCCATACAGTTAGTTAGCTATTGAGCAACCCCACTCCTCTTTTGGACTACACTCGCTGCAGCACTTATGTCTTCATCTCTCCTTGTGCCCTGCAGGCCATCTGCACAGAGGCAGGCCTCATGGCTTTGCGGGAACGCCGCATGAAAGTCACCAACGAGGACTTCAAGAAGTCCAAGGAAAATGTCTTGTACAAGAAGCAGGAAGGCACACCGGAGGGGCTTTACCTCTAACTCTTCGTTTTCGTTCTTTTTTTTGGTTTGGGGGTCCCCCTCTCCCAATTTCACCTTCCTACATCCATCACAGTGTGGGAAAAAGCTGCAGCTGAGTTGTCTCCATTACAGAGTGCTTTTTTGATATATTTTGTGCATGTCAGGCTTATCCACTCTGTTTAGGTTCCATGTTGAAGAAATGAATAAAAATGATTGAATATCTCTAAACTCAATCTAGTGTATTTAAGTCATTCCCAAAAAAAAAAAAAGCAGACATAAATAACGTGCTTGACTTTCTTAGAACTCCCACACACGACACCTACATAGATGCATAGAAATAAAATCCCGTGCTCACAGAAATACCATTTTCTTTTGGACATTCCATCTGCGTTCGGAGTAAATGAAATTGAGTTTTAGTACGCTCCAATACCATTATATCAAATGCAAGAGTGCACTCCTCGCTGGAATCTGCTGTCGTACTTTAATCAGCAGTTAAATTATTACAGCATGGATAAGTAAATCCAGCTAAGCTGCCCCGTCTGATACACGGTGCAACAAAACAGCAGCGCTGATTTAATTCCTCTCGATGTGGAGCCACGTGTCTTATCACCGTGCTCAGCAAAAACAGCTTCCATGCAGCAAGCATCTCCTCTCCAGAAACTCTATTAAATCAGTCCATTTCAACTGCACGTCGCAGCACATTTAGCAAATGGAAGCAAAAAAAAAAAAAAAAAACATGGCGTGGATGGATGTGTGTTGTAATGAAGCGTCCGCCCTGTCAACCCCAGGCAACTGGGTTGGATTCTTCCAGATGCAGGACGGGGCGAACTGTGGTGTGGGCTTCCTCTGAAATGTCACATCCACATGCTCATTCATTCATGATGCATACACATTGTGCTCCGCTTGTTAACTTGAAATGTGACAACGCCAGGGAATAGGCACACCACATCGCTTCAAGAATTATATGTTCTGTTTTTTTTTTTTTTTTTACAGCGCCCTTAACTCGTTCACTTGCACCCTGCTACTGTGACACGAGTTTCACTGATTCACGAGTACCCGACGAAGACTCAAATTTCTGACTTACGGTTGCTTGACGAAAGACTCAAGCTCCACTAACTCACGTTTGCAGGACAAAGACTTGCGTTTCACTGACTCACGGGTGCTTGATGTAGACTAGAGTTTCACTGATTCACGGGTACTCGACAAAGACTCAAGTTTAAGTAGCTCACAGGTGCTCGGCGAAGACTTTGGGTTTCTCTGACTCATGGGTGCCAAACAGAGACAAGTTTTACTGACTCACGAGTGCGCGACCAAGTCCCATGTTTTACTGATTCAGTTGCTTAATAATAGAACTGACTCACGAACGCACAAAGACTCAACTTTCTCTGACTTACGGGTGCTTCATGAAGAATCCATTTCCATTTTCTCAAGTGCTAGAACAAGACTTGAGTTTCACTGATTCACGGGTACTCGACAAAGACTCAAATTTCTCTGACTTACGGTTGCTTGACGAAAGACTCAAGCTCCACTAACTCACGTTTGCAGGACAAAGACTCGCGTTTCACTGACTCACGGGTGCTTGATGTAGACTAGAGTTTCATTGATTCACGGGTACTCGACAAAAAAACAAGTTTAACTAGCTCACGGGTGCTCGGCGAAAACTTTGTGTTTCTCTGACTCATGGGTGCCGAACGGAGACAAGTTTTACTGACTCATGAGTGCGAGACGAAGACCCATGTTTTACTGATTCAGTTGCTCAAGAATAGAACTGACTCACGAACGCACAAAGACTCGAGTTTCACTGACTCACGAGTGCTTGATGTAAACTAGAGTTTTATTGATTCACGGGTACTCGACATGGACTCAAGTTGAACTAGCTCATGGGTGCTCGGCAAAGACTCTGGGTTTCTCTGACTCATGTGTGCCGAACGGAGACAAGTTTTACTGACTCATGAGTGCGAGACGAAGACCCAGGTTTCACTGATTCAGTTGCTCAATAATAGAACTAAGACTCGACTTTCTCTGACTTACGGGTGCTTGATGAAGACTCCAGTTCCACTTAATAGCTAGAACAAGACTCGAGTTTCACTGATTCACGGGTGCCAAATGGATAGTTTCACTGACTCATGGGTGCCGAACTGAGACAAGTTTTGCTGACTCATGAGTGCGAGACGAAGACCCATATTTTACTGATTCATTTGCTCAATAATAGAACTGACTCACAAACGCTCGAAGACTGGCGTTTCACTCATTCACGGGTGCCGAATGGATACTTTCACTGACTCATGGTTATTGTATAGTTTAATTTTTTTGCTTTTATTTTTCACTATTTTGTGCAGAGTACTATGTGTTATAAAGGGAATAAGCGAATTGTTTTATGTTCTGATAATAATCAACAAATCAAAGTCAAAATCACAAGACTAAAAACACTAATTTGTGTCGGATCGATATCATAATTTGCAGTCTCGACCATCTCTGTTCAAAAGGCTCGACTCATTCTGCTTTCTGGCCACTGGATGGCGCTTCTGAGCAAGGTCCTTGCTTCCGAATAATTCCCACTCCAAGAGTTAGTATTGAGAGCAATATGTCAACACTCTCTTACTACACTTCCACATTTTGCTTCGTCATTCATACTTTTTTTTTGCCTTTTCACTTATAGGTGAACAAGTATATTAGAAGCAAAGTCGTTGAAGTCATCACCCAGGCACTAGGTTAAAATAAGAAGCAACCCTGCAATGCCGATAATAAAGTGTACATTTCATGTGGGCCTGACACACTAGCGCTAGCTAACAGTAAATCTGCCTTCTGCTCGTATCAGTGAGAAAAAAAAATGTTACGTTTTATATCTGTCCTCATAATGTCACACGATGAGAAAATAAAGCTCATGCAGTCCGTTGCTGAACGGTACATTACTTTTCAAATTTCCTAAATTTATGTTTATTATATTCCCATCAAGCGCCACTGCCTGGTGCAATGCAGGTCCCGTGTATCCAATCAGAGAAGCCGACACATTGAGTATAATATTGCGGGTCTAATGTAGCCAATCAGAAACGACTTCACACAACCAATTCTCCAGTGTCAGCCGTAATACTCCCTATACACGCGGAATCCTTCCGCAGAAGTAAACTAGTGCTGTTACAAGTGTCTTTAAAAAAAAGTGTGTTTAAAAAAAAATAAAAGCGATTTGGGATTTTGTTTTTTTTATGTTTATGTAAATTTGATATGAAGATTTGTGTTTTTTTGTGTTATGTTCTATAATTTAAAGTGTCTCTTTATAGAGTTGTGTTCTTTTACAGTAATGACACGATTGTTTCTCGACAAAGCAACAGGTTGCATTTATTTTAAATGAAGATGATGTGCATTTGTGCTTTTATAATGAACAAGTAGCTTTTTTCGGTGTGCACTGTAAAAAAAAAAGCAGGAAAATGTGCAAAAGTGACATTATAATTTAATATTGAACTATTGCATTGTTACTGCTGATGATAATGATTGTGATGCACGCATTATTTCTGACTGTACATTAATTAATTAATAAAAAAAGGGAAATAACATTTTATACAGAGTTCTGTAGTGAAAGAAATATAATATTCGGACTGTGAAACTGCACTGAAGTAAAACCAGGAAGTGAAGTGATGAAGGGCTAAGGCGGAGGGATACACGGACAATCCCCCCCTTCTGGTAGCGGCAATATACACGGCGTTCACCCGCCAGTGGAGCTCCATCTAACGGACGAGCACATTCCTGGTCAGCCTCCACACACCGACAAGCACACAATCCATCCGACATGGTATGTATTGTCCTTTATTCTCTTTTTATTTACTTTTTTAAAAACAACTTAACCCAGCATCTTGTCGCTAAATCGTGTAAAAGATGATTTCTCGCGCCAACCGGGCTATTATTATTCATATGCGGAGAGGAAAACGCCCGCGAAGCGCGTTTAAATATGCAGGGTGAGCTTATTAATGTGAAAACATTCCATTATGAATTAATATCAATTTTCATTGCTGTTGGAGAAGAAATTTACTGTTTTAAAACCGCATTTCCTCACAACTGCGCAATGGAACCGTGCATTTATGCGCCTCAATGGGGAAGAAAGCGGCTGCATTTCCCGCTGAATATTACTATGATTATTCAATTATTATTGCGGTATAATATGTGCATAAAATTCCATTTCCCAATCCGCCTAAGGAGCGCAGGCGCATTGGGACGCCTACCTTTGCCGCTATTACAGGCACACGCTGACATTCTTCTCTTTTAGGACATGCAGGAAGTGTGGGAGATGGTCCTCTTACTCCGTGGATCTTTGCCCACCAGTGCCTGTTCGATTTCCTTTCCAGGGTCTGTTTAATGAGATGGAACATGCAAGACAATGTTAGAACTGCATTGCAGCTTGCTGGGGCTATTTTTGTTGATATTCTTGTCAATTATTCACATTTATTGAGGTAGCCTTTGTGCAAATGTTGGTAAAAAGCTATTATTTTGGCATTTTTACTCTTATGACATGATTGGTTGCTGCTTTGAAACATTAAAATATATATTTATTTTATTTTAGCTACAGAAATGCATTGCAAAAAGGCGATAAAGGCGTATGCTAACATTTGTAAGTTTGTGAATAAATCAACACAAGGCCTCCTTTTACGTTGTTGTTATAAAATAGTATCTACTGCTCCGTCATTAAACAAGCAGTGTTATTAAAGACATGCTTGGGAGCTCAATAACGACCCAAGAGATGCAAGGCGTCCCTCCGCTGTTGCGATCAGATGTCCTGTTCAAGTTATTGGCTGCAATGCAGCACAGTAGTTGACGCGGGAATTGTTTTATTTCCTGATGAAAAAAAAAAGTTGAAGCCCCTTGTCTGCAGTGTAAACAGCCCCCCCTTACCCTTCCCCTCACTTCAATGCGGTGCAAGTATTGACCACGCGAAGCCCCGATCTCATTACTGCTCTGCTCTTGTTTCCCCGATGCATGTTTTGTAACTTGAAGGACATCTGATCCGCAATGAATAATTGACACGCTTTGGCGGACAACACCTTGTTCCCAGTTACTTGGAGTGAGTGGTGCGGAGGAGTACCCGGCCACCTACGGGCCAAACCGAGGCCATATGGTGGACCAGCCTTGTCCCGCAGGGTGTCGGGAAGTTGGTGTTGTTTACAACCATCCTGTCTCCACCGCCCCTTTAGACTCTTGCTTTGTGTATTGTTGAGTCCATACAAAGAGATAGTGTGTGTGGGGGTCACGCTGACTGTGTGAGAGAGCTGGTGTCTGGGTGAATGGAGTGTGTGTTTGCGTGTCACGCCCATCTGCCGGACTGACAGCTGGTTTTGCACATTTCGGTTGGTGAATAATGTGACTCATGTTCATAAAACTGATTCATTTATACCATTTGACTTGAACCCGGTCGGAATAAAGCGTGAGTGGATCCCCTGGCCTAGTGAACTACCTCATATGCCTGCTGCGGTCCCTCTTTGGACTGCAATGCTGTGGGGCCGGCTGCCCAGGCAACAACAGTGGGTGTGGCTGACCCACTCGTGCCAACGAAGAATCAATCACTAAGCACACAAAACTGCAATCAGGTCTTATGGATTGTGAATCACGGGGAGTTTCCTCGGAGCAGTACGTGGATGGGAAAAAGACGGGAAGTGGCCAAAAGAGGAGTTGCTGTGGGCTGAAGTCCAAAAAGGAAAGAAGCAGGACCAAAAAAAAAAAAAAAAAGGGAATAGAGGCTAGTTGTCAGCCTGCTGCTGCAGCACTTGAGTCCCTGACAGCTTGGACCTAATCCAAGGGAGGAGATCCATAGCAGTGACTCACCAAAACCGCACACCCTGTCCACTCAGGGAGACGGTGGGTGGCCGGAGACGCGGGAGCAGCAATACATGATGATGACAAAAGGGAAGGACCTTCAAATGGGAACATTCCCTTTTTGGAAACTAACCCACATTTCTTGGGGGGAGAAAAAAAAAAATCACACAAAAACTGCAAATCACCCAAGACATTTTTATTTTGTCATAAATATCTAAAAGGGAATTCTTTTTGGACTTTTTTCCAAAGTACCGATTTGGTCCTGTTATCGGATAATCTAATTTACAAGCTAAAAATTCCGACTTGCAAGTTTTCCCATTTCATGTCAACTCAGTGGGGTTAACTGACTCAGGGGTGCCCAACCATCTTCAGCTTAGTATTGGCTAATATAAAAAGTGTGCTGCTAACCATAGAACAGAACATGGCTAAATTAGAGAATATTGTAAAAGTTGAAGAATAGAATTTACACAGTGAGTCGAATATGAAAATAGTTGATTAATTGGATAGTCGATTAATCATTGACTAATTGTTGCAGCCTCTAAAAAAAGTCGACTGTCTACTGTATCTATAAAAGAATCCAATTTACAAGGTAACGGCTACAACTTAGTTTAATTGGCGACTCCAAATTGTCCATAAGTATGAATGTGAGTGTGAATGGTTGTTTGTCTATATGTGCCCTGTGATTGGCTGGCGACCAGTTCAGGGTGTACGCTGTCTAAGTCAGCTGGGATAGGCTCCAGCATACCCTTGGTAGGATAAGCAGACGGATGGAAGTAAAGAGGCTAACATGCTAACATGCATACAGTATGTGGTACATTTGTATTACATCAAAGTTAACGGTGACGACACCAATTAGTTTTTTAGTTAATGATTAATGCATAATGTTGAGTTGAAACGACTCGAATAGATCATGTGGCCTTGTAGCTTCCATAATAACATGAAAAAGCAGCTCATTAATACATACAAGACATGCCAGAAAGACCGAGATCATTAGCTAAGATGAGCATATTGACATTTCCTTTTGTCACACTACAAATAGAGGCAGGAAGGAAGCAGAAAAGCGAGCCGTGTTATTTGCCGGAGAGGTTATTGAATTATGTCGGCTAATCTTATGAGTGCTGCCGAGGTTATTCACCATTCCCTGGCTGGCTCTTATCGATTCATCCGGCGTTTGCTACTCAAGTCATGAGGAGAGGCATTTTGTTTTCTGCATAGCTGAGTTAAAAGGTCAGCTTGGAGGAGTGTGTCATGTGGAGAGCGGCTGAATTACATAGAATTTAACAGTACCCCCCCCTTCAATTATGTGAGACAGACATGAGAAAGACAATAATTCCATTGAATCTGAATTGGTCTGAATACTCGCTAAACATAGCAACTATGATCCCTCGTGCTACATCTTCTTATTCTCTGGCAGAACAAGTGAAAATGAGGTACAATAACATCTACTGTCCAGACTTGGCAGTCCCATTATAATGTGTTTATGAGCGAGGGCAAACAGATATGGAAATGGATGTACGGGAAGTTCTGAACACCTGTTTCCATACCGGTGTTGCGCAAATATAGAGCAACACCCCTTATCTGAAGCCATGTTGTTCTACAGAACACTAACCAGTGGAATCAACAGCACCTCTGCTGGTTGCAGCCAAGTAGTGCACCCTGTTTTGCTTTAGTTCCATTGGGGCAATTATTTAACGTAAAATGTTATCATATAATTATTCCCAGTTTAAGCTTATTTCAGTTATTTCCTTGCGTCTTAACAGATTTAAATTAACGGCAAGATATACACAAATAGCTCCGACCACGGTTGTTTTTCCACCACTCTGGGATGCAGCGATGACCTCAATGTGTGGCTATATCCGGAGCTAATTTGCAGGTGCAAACATTTAAGTGCACCAATCGGCTGTGGGAATTGGCTCGGAGGCATAACTTGGCAAATGTGACTAATTCACTGGAACCATGGGAATGGAAAGTTTTGGTGTTCAGGAAGAATGTCATTCAAAGGTGTGTTTTGTTTGCGTGTGTGCATCTGCCACTTTCACTTGTGTTCCTTTTTTTTGCCGGGCACACAAGTTATGTCAGTGTGGTGCGTCAACAACAATTGTTTTCTAACGCAGGCAGTTATCAAGCCTACCAGCAAGCATCGTTGGTCCCCGGTGATCGGAATATAGAAAACACTCCCATGGCGATTATGTCCTGAAACAACCCTGTGTGTGTTGTCTCTCTCGACAGCATTGCCATTTTAGTACCATGCTGTGTTTTCTCCTTTGTGGCTATAGCCTGCTTTTTCAAATCTGATATCCCATCTCTGAAAAAGTCGTTCAAACTTTGCAATATGGACCAAAACCGATGTATTTTTAAGTTTTGCCAAAAGTCGAAGCCAACTACGCGTGCAAAGTTTCATTAAAATGTGCACAATCTTATAGAACAATAGCCGCTGAAAGAAAATATTATATTATTCTTAAGTCGAAGACTCGACTTTCACCGACTCATGGGTGCTCAACGAAAACTCAAGTTTCACTGACTCATTGATACTCGTTTTGAGATTCGTTGACTCACAGGTGTTTGACGGGGACTTGAGTTTCACCGATTCACGGGTGCTCGGATACTCAAGTTTCATTGACTCACAGGAGCTTGGCTGAGACTTTAGTTTCACTGACTCGGGTACTAGACTGAGTTTCACTGACTCAGGGGTACTAGACTGAGACTCGAGTTTCACTGACTCAGGGGTACTAGACTGAGACTCGAGTTTCACTGACTCAGGGGTACTACACTGAGACTAGAGTTTCTCTGACTCAGGGGTACTAGACTGAGACTCGAGTTTCACTGACTCGGGTACTAGACTGAGTTTCACTGACTCACTGGTGCTCAACGGAGACTTGAGTCTTACTGACTCAGGGGTACTAGACTGAGACTTGAGTTTTACTGACTCACTAGTGCTCGACGGAGACTCAAGTTTCACTGACTCAGGGGTAGGAGACTGAGACTCGAGTTTCACTGACTCACTGGTGCTCAACATAGACTTGAGTTTTACTCACTCAGGGGTACTAGACTGAGATTTGAGTTTTACTGACTCACTGGTGATTGACGTAGACTTGCGTTTTACTGACTCAGGAGTACTAGACTGAGACTTGAGTTTTACTGACTCACTGGTGCTCGACGGAGACTCGAGTTTTACTGACTCAGGGGTACTAGACTGAGACTCGAGTTTCACTGACTCGGGTACTAGACTGAGACTCGAGTTTCACTGACTCGGGTACTAGACTGAGACTCAAGTTTCACTGATTCACTGGTGCTCGACGGAGACTCGAGTTTCACTGACTCGGGTACTAGACTGAGACTTGAGTTTCACAGACTCACTGGTGCACAACAGAGACTCAAGTTTCATTGACTCATGAGTTAGTTTGACAGAGACGAGCTCCATTACCTCAAGGGTACTTGACTGAAACTTAAGTTTCACTAACTCAATGGTGAACGACGGAGATAGAGTTTCACTGATTCACAAGCGCTCAAGGAAGATTCAAGTCTCCTTGACTGGTGGGTTCTCGACGAAGACTCAAGCTTCAGTGACTCACGATTTCTCGAAGAAGACTCATTGACAATTTCACTGACAGAACAGACTCAAGTTGAACTGACTCACGGGTGGTCGAAGAAGACTTGCGACTCACTGACTCACGGTTTGCTCAATGAATTTGTGAGTTTCATTGACTCACGGATACTCGAATAGAGAGTCGAGTGTCATTGGCTCACAGGTACAGGCAAAATTGAGTTTCTGTTCGTGTGATTAATCGATTTATTGGTTACCATGACACGCCTCCTCACGTGCTCGACAAAGATTTGAGTTTCACTGACTTGGTGGTGCTCGACAAAACGTTCGACTGACTCACAAGTACTCGGGGTACAGTTCACCTGCCGTAAAAAAGGAATGGCGTTTCCCATCACTGCAAGACTTCATCGATACCACGTAACGCAGTAGCTTTGTCCACCAATTATGTTTGATTGCTTGTGATCTTTTTGCATCAGTGCGAAATTTCTTAGCAGTCAAAGTGTGACGGGGAAAATGAAATAGACTCATAATGTCATTAAAACGTGATAAGGATCAAAGCAATTTAACACGGCCTGATCACGCTTTGGGGAAGAAAATCACATTTGTGGAAGGAAAGCACGAGAAACTAAATTATTGATCAAAACCAGTCCATAGACCAGTGGGAGCTTGTTAATTTGGAGTATTGTCATTGGTAAATCTTAGTGCCCCCCCCCACCCTCATGGGTGTCTGCTATTTGAGGCCCGGCTCAGAGGCCAACAGAACCCTGAACACTATCTCCAGTGTTGCAACGCGGGGTTGGTTGGTTGGTTGGTGGGTGCGGATGATGCGGAATGTGATGACCTGTATGTTTGGGATTTTGGAAAATGTGCGTGCTGAGTAACTTGTTTGTTTGCCACCCGCTCACCACCCCTCCCCCCTTCTTTTTCTCCATCCGCAGGCTGACCAACTAACAGAGGAGCAGATTGCAGGTATGAACAACGCCATTTCATTTTACTCAATGGAGCTTCTCTGTCACAGCCGTTACATAACATGGCTCAGTAACACGGAATGCAATAAAAAAAAAAAACATACTTTTTTACTCCCTTGGGAGAGCATTAGCTTCGCAAAATGATCAGGGATTACGTCAAAGTATTTACAGCAGCCAGGACTAAGACCCACTAAAGTGAAAAACATATTTTTTTACAGTTAGTTTCATGATATCCTTGATAAATAAATAATAAGGGATTATGTTCCCAAACTAGATGCTGCATAGTTTTTTTTTTTGTTGTTGTTGTTTACCGCCAAACCCCCTCTGTGGCTAATTAGCTTGTGGAAAGGCTCCAAGGTTAAGCTTCAATATTCCCTGTGCTTTATATCCAAAAAAAGAAGCCTTCTTTTCATCCTTTTACACAGTAGCCACGTATACATGTACCTAAATATTCCAATTCCATTCGGTTTATTTGCTCAAACGGAAAGAATGTAACCTTTGTATACACCTCATTCCCAAAGAAAAGTGCCAATCCGAATGAATATATAATCAGAATATTCCTTTCCCCAATCCGATTGAGGTATCTTGTACCAGCTCAAACGGAAAGTTGTCAGACTGCGTTCTTCTTCGTGGTGTTTTTCTTCTTCTGTTGTTTATTGGCGGTTGGCAAGCAGCTTTCGGTGTGCATTAGCGCCATCTGTGGAACAGAATCTAAACCCTTCTATACGCCATTCATAAGTCCAGTTTTATTAAAAAAGAAAATACATATCTATATAAAACATGTACCGAGCTTAATTATAAAATACAGTAAACCTCGGATATATCGAATTCAATTGTTCCCACTGGTTTTGTCTGATATAAGTGAAATCCGTTATATGCGTATACCGGAAAATGTCCGTTTTACGCATATATCGGATTTATATCCGGTATATGCGTAAATCGGATTTTGAATGTACCTGGACGCGCAGGCAACGCTGCAAACGCTGCAAATGACGTCGTATAGCGGCCTGTCACGATTCGGCGAATCGAACCACTACGATGCGGCCATCCGATATATGCGAGGGAAATGGAGACGAGGGAAAAAATGCATTGGAACGGGACTGGAGATTTTGTCCGAAATAGGCGAAATCCGTTCTAAAAAATCCGATATATGCAATGAATTTTTATTGGAAATGCATTACAGATAAATTGGTTCTTTTTTATCTGTCCGTTGTGAGCGAATTTCCGATATATCAAAGTCCGATATATCCGAGGTTTACTGTATTAGCAAGATTGAACTTTATCTTTTCCTGTTCCCGGATGCGTTCTTTCGGCGAATGCTGAGATATGACGTAACACGCAGCTCGAAAAAAAAATGGAGGCAAGCAATCGGCACTGGAATGCTGCGGAAAGTTTGTTTTTGATTAAAACTAAATTTCAAGACTGGACAAAGGAAAAACTGGCAATAAGGAGTTATTCCGACAAGTGAAAGAAAAACTTCAGGAAGTCTGTATCACGTGATGTTGGTGTTTACGTTTTACTGCGTATGCCCCATTGACTATTCTGTTTGATTATAGCGGCGCATGTCGACACGCGATTGGAATATTCCTTTCCATGTATGCCATTGCTTTCGGAAAAGTCATTCGGAAACTCATGTAACCGTGGCCTGTTTAGGGGGGGGTATGCTTTTTAACAGAGGATAGTGATGTAACATTTTCTGATTTGCTTTACTTTCTCCAGAGTTCAAGGAGGCCTTCTCCTTATTCGACAAGGACGGCGATGGCACCATCACCACCAAAGAACTTGGCACCGTCATGAGGTCGCTGGGACAGAACCCCACAGAGGCGGAGCTTCAGGACATGATCAATGAGGTGGACGCTGACGGTCAGTAAGCCCCCCCGATGCATTTCAAAAGGTGCTGAATCACCGGCATGAATGTAAAATGACGGTAATGACGGTAAAATGAAGGGCACGAAAACGAAGAAAAAGCAGCAGGTATTAGCATTTTGTGTAAGCGCTATTTATTCGCCCGTGGGTGTGTGACGAGTGCCCACTTGAGCCTTCAAGAATCATCAAGGTTAAGTTGTTATTTCACTCACGCTCGCCATAAAGCCTGCGCTCGGTCGGCAAAGGGGGGTCAGCAATTACCAGTTTCGCTTCAATGCGATACACAGCTATGGACTTTGGATTAATGCACTCTTACGCCATCTTAGTTATGAAATTATTCATGCAGTGGTGTTGTTTATTTGCCACCTTCCCGCCGCCCCTTTTTCTGCTAACTGTCCAAGCCGACTGTGTCGCCAGCTTGATTTCCTGACACGGTGTCGTGTCAGTGCATGTGCAGTTTAGTCACACACCGTTCAGCTCCATCACAGCTGACTGTGTTGGGAGGGGGGGGGGGGATGGAGATATTCACTCAACACTTATGAGACTTGATAAGTTATATGAGTCATAAAAGAGAATGACATAAAAGGCCAGGGTCTAAAGGTTATACTCTTCCGTCTCCACTGACTTCAATCCCTAATGTCGTTGCTGTTACACAACTGAAGACACAAAAGAGGAGGCAGTCGGCATTAGCCGTTACCTCGGAAAACATTCTCATAAGAATTTAGTAGCCATTCATACGATTGATGGCTTGGTGAGTAAAATATCCATTAATTATATTTATCAATGCAATACATCATTAGCCAATTTTGCTCTGTGATTGGCTGGCAACCAGTCCAGGGTGTACCCCCTCCTCAGCTGGAATGGAGTCAGAATTGAGAAATGAACGGAGCCTGGCATGTACAATAGTCTTACAACAGCCTTATTTTGTTGACACCACACTCTTATTTTGAAAGGCTGAAGAGTGTTTTATGTGTGACAATGTGTCTTGATGGTTAAGGCAGGCCGGTTTGATTACATTAAAGTGGTGAAACACAACACGGTGTAAACTAGTGGTGGGCAAAACCGGATTCCGGTTCGTTCAGTCAAAAGATCCGTTCACTTCGGTCAATTGGTCGTTAGCCTGTGATCTCCCCCTGTGCATAGACCCGGTCAGTTTTGTTGAGTCAGTCCATTCACTCATGTTCACGTTTGTTCCGACTCAACAGCGCAACAACACGTGATGACTATAGTGGTGTGTCGGTCATGAACGAACGAGTCAAAAGAAGTCGTTCTTTTTTGTGAACGGATTGAACAAGGTCACCGGCAGTGTCGGTCAATCTCTTGGTCTCGGTCTTTCAGTCAGCCATGTCGAGTCAGTCCGTTCACTCATGTTCACGTTTGTTCCGACTCAACAACGCAACAACATGTGATGACTCGTGGTGTGTCGGTCATGAACGAACGAGTCAAAAGAAGTAGTTCTTTTTTGTGAACGGAATGAACAAGGTCACCGGCATTTGCAACTGAACAGACTGAACGGGTATTTTAGGGGCGGTGACCTCGTTCATTCCGTTCACAAAAAAGAACGACTTCTTTTGACTCGTTGGTTCATGACCGACACACCACTAGTGTAAACACGACTCATCCGGCGTGAGTCGATAAACACAGTGGTACCAGCATGCTCTGCTAAACTAATCTAATCCCACTAGCTTCCATTCATGTGCTGTTAGATGTGTTTTTTTTGCCGCCATTTGCACACGTTTACTTTTCATGACATTCCGCGTTTGACAGTAAATTCAGTTTCATAGGGCCCTACTTTCTCTCGCTCCTTTGCAACGCCCCTTTCAGTGTGAAAATTTCTGTATGGTCTTTCTGCAGTTTAGTAGTTTATGGCGTGGTTTTCGCTACTTGATCTAAAATACTCTATTTTGATCATGACAAAGTACTCTTTGTACCGTTTTCTAACAAATACTCGTGAGAACACATCGGACCCAGCGGTGCCATGTTAGCTTAAAGGATTTCCGCATCGATCAGGAGGAATCAATCGCACCGCAGGTTGGCTGTCTCGCTATCAAAGCATCCTTTCACCATCCTCGGTGCCCACCCCCCCACACTCTTTCACATCCACCCAAGAGTGAGCATTTACACACACACACACACACGCCATCACCAACATCCCCTCGTTCTGCCTCTGCCTCCCTTGGCTGATGCAATCTAGGTCAGACAGCAATGAAGCTAGTAATGGAAAATAAAAGTGGTTACATAAGGCCTCTCTGTGCTTTGCACATCCAGTACCCACATCAGCAGCCATGACATGTAAGCCGGCCCATTGAAAATCACTTTTATTTACCAAACAAGGCGGCGAATTTCACTGAATTCATGCAGTTGATGTTTACGTACACGCTCCTTTTTTACCGTTGATGGCGTGGCCCCTTTAAGAAGCGTTGCAAAGACTTGATGAGCACACAGCCCAAGTGTGCCGAGAAGCCTCAGCCTTCTATAGTTTGCATCAGCGCCTCTTATGTGTAATCACACCATCTCCCACTCGGTTCACTTCTTACACTCTCCTCTCCTCTTCGCATCTCCATCTCCCTCTCCGACGCCCACTCTCCCTCCCTTACCGTACTTTTTTTTTTTCCTTTTGCCTCCCTCCCACCATGATCGGTCTCTTCCTCCCAGTTTTTCCTCATAGCTCCATGCGCTTCTTCACTCATTGTTCCCTTTTTTCCCTCCACGAGCAGTTCTTTCCTTTACCCCCACCCCCTTACGAGCGGAGTAAGCTTTCTTGTGTGTTAGATAACAGGTCCTTGGATTGTTACCCTGGGCCACAAGTTCACCATCTGCCCTATCACATAACTGCATCCCTTTTTTTGTTCCCTCGCCCCTCGCACAACATCCATCCCCAGATTTCCATCCGGCGTTCTCCCTGCATCTCAAGGCGTTGTCGGTCATTGTCTAATCTGTACAATCCGCCCCCCCCCCCTAGTCCGTCTGTCCCACCCACCCACCGAAGGGCTAATCCATCCCATCTTGGTGCTTTGCCCTCAGTGTCCCTGACCTTCAATTGGAATTTCATCATTTTTATTGTTTTTTTTGTTATTTAAATCAGAAGACACACTTTCATGAAGCTACTATCATGTAGAAAGCAGAACCTCCACCTACTTCTCTCGTAGCTCCTCCCCCCTTCAAGAGGGTCTGATCCCCTGGTAATCTTGTAATCAACATTAACAACGTAGATATTGATCCTGATACGTGCGCCACCTGGACAGCTTACATAACATTCGTTTATATGTGCCGCTAGCCGCTACCTACCCCCCCCCCCCCCCCCCCACTAATAAATAAAACACACTGGAATGTCAGTGAATGTTAGCGTGTTGTTCCAACTCCACACAGTAGATGGGACCATGCGTCCTTAAACACACCACACAACTGGTCCGCCGGAGAATACGACGATGTAGCAGTAGAGGTTAGCGGTTAGCAATTTAGTCATTTTGTCGTTATGGTTAGCTAGCATCCTTAAAAATCACGGCATGGCAAATTATGTAACGTAGATGGTGACATCATCAACAGGATGTGGTACAGGACTATATATATATATATATATATATATATATATATATATATATATATATATATATATATATATATATATATATATAATAAAAAATATAGATAAAATAATAATATATATAATAAAATATATTTTTTGAATTATATATATTTATATATTAATATTATGTATTATTATATTGTATATATTATTATTTATATTAATATATTATATTAATATATTTATATTATATTAATGTATGTAATAATAATATATAACAGGATGTGGTACAGGACTATATATATAATATAATATATATATCTATAATAAAAAATATATATACATAATAAAAATACATAAAATAATATTTTTTAATTATATATATATTAATATTATGTATTATTATATTATATATATAGTATTATTAATATTCATACTAATGTATATATAATATATAAAATAGTTTTTTATTATATATATATATTAATATATTATGTATTATTATATCATATATTAATATTATTATTATATTTTTAATATATTATATCAATATGTATTATATATTATAATATATTCATGTATATAATAATAAATACATACAATACATAATATATTAATATATATTAAAATATATATATAATAAAATTTAAAAAATATATACAATTATATACATAATAATACATATTATTATATTTTATATAAATATATATATATATAGTATATGTGTATATATAATGAATATCCTGGTTTTCCCCACCAGGAGTCACAAGCGTTTTACGTATACAGCCTTCTAGAAGGCCTAAGCTGCACGCGCTCCACGTCTACATTATGGATGAGTAGCTATGGGTCTTCCCACCCCGCCCCGCCCCTCCCCTCCCCCGCCTCCTCCCGCAAACCTGCTGAGCTGTGTGTAACATATGCAGCATCTTCACGGGGCTTCCCTGAGGAAGGCACGCACGTAGTTCCTCTCACGCCAACCCCCCCACAATCCCCCCCCTGTGGTCGCTGCATGTGTCACAGTGATGAAGGTGTGCACTAAAATGCATCAGCGTCATCAAGTCGGCGCCCCGTATGATTACCATCAGACATGAAGTGCCACGTTAATGCTTTCATCGAGGTGTTTTCTCATCAACTAAATGTTGGGTCGTGCTATCGACTTATCCCACTTGGCTTTTACGGAATTGCAACGCGGATTAAATGTGCGCCTCTCCTCGTTGCAGGTAACGGAACCATTGACTTCCCAGAGTTTTTGACCATGATGGCCAGGAAAATGAAGGACACAGACAGCGAGGAGGAGATCCGCGAGGCTTTCCGGGTATTTGACAAGGTATGCGTGTATCAAAGTAACAGTTACTGCATCGTAACATACGTACAAAACACAAGTCACAATCTCCAAAGAATGTGGGGTAGGCTTCCCTGCATGCTTTGCGGGTTCTAAAATGATATTTTGCATGTGCTCTAGTGTTCTACACGCGTTACATATTTTGGGCTGCACCGAGAGTGAGGTCGGGATTAGACTTTGCGGTGTGTGAATAAGAGTGTAAATATCGAGAACGCATCCTCGGGCAAGGTGTCGTTTGCCTATGCATACTTTGTGTGCCACTCAAGGTGTACAAACATTGGGTTTTCTACCCATTTTTGGGATAATTTATCGCTCAGTCAAACACTTGACTTGTATCCAGGATGGAAACGGCTACATCAGCGCCGCAGAACTCCGTCATGTCATGACGAACTTGGGAGAGAAGCTAACGGACGAGGAGGTGGACGAGATGATCAGAGAAGCAGACATCGACGGAGACGGACAAGTCAACTATGAAGGTATGAGGGAACAAATTCACGGTTTGCATTTAAAACTTTTTTTTAGCAGCACACACCGTTTGGTAAAATGATGCAAGGTCAAGTTCATCTTGCAACTTGATTTTATGGATCTTTTTAACATTAGAGCCCTCTAGACATGAAATAACACCCCTATAGTCGTCTTCACACTGGCATTTTTTTTTAAGCAGCACACACCGTTTGGTAAAATGATGCAAGGTCAAGTTCATCTCGCAACTTGATTTTATAGACCTTAACATTAGAGCCCTCTAGACATGAAATAACACCCCTATAGTCATCTTCACATTTGCATTTTTTTTAGCAGCACACACCATTTGGTAAAATGATGCAAATAGCAAAGAAATTCATTAAAAAACAGTCTTTTTTTTGTTCAGATTGGCCATTTTCAGTAAAAATCGGAGTCCATAGACATGCTTCCTGAACAGGAAGTTACCCAGCATGCCTTGCGGGTTCTAAATCACCACAACACACGACTATTTTGCATGTACATTACACATTTTTTAATGTATTATGTTATTATTAGCGGCACGGCGGTCGAGTGGTTAGCGCGCAGACCTCACAGCTAGGAGACCACGGTTCAATTCCACCCTGTATGGAGTTTGCATGTTCTCCCCGTGCATACGTGGGTTTTCTCCGGGTACTCCGGTTTTCCTCCCACATTCCAAAAACATGCTAGGTTAATTGGCGACTCCAAATTGTCCATAGGTATGAATGTGAGTGTGAATGGTTGTTTGTCTATATGTGCCCTGTGATTGGCTGGCACACTAAGTAAACAAATAATTAAAACGTAATAAAAATGTAAAAATTTGTGCTTCAAAACTATTTTTTTCTTTTTCTTTTTTGTCTCTGCAGAGTTTGTACAGATGATGACCGCAAAGTGAAGCTCGCCCGTCCCGTTCTGTCCCCCTCTTAGAAAAAAAAAGGAAAAAAAAAAACAAAGAAAAATATGACAAAAAAAAAATTCCCAAATGTTTTACTTACCTCTTAAAGAAGAAAAAAAAAACTGTTCATTTATTCATACTGTTTCTGTATAGAAAAATAATTGAATGTTGAAATAAAAATATCCTTCTGTCCACACAGGGAAATATTACAAAAAAAATATATATATATATATACAAAAATATCTGCATGAAAAAAGATGGTTAGTGATCCTACCCCTCCCTCGCCCCCCCCTTCCCCCCACTGGAGATCAGTTTAGCATCAGTACTGAACAAATAACATCCACCCTGTAAACGACTTATTTCAGACTAAAAACTATTTTGGTGTCCAGTTCCATTTGCTTGTTTTAAATGTCCGAGCTGGTCATCTTCTCTTTATCTCTTTTTTTCTGATCTTTGTGCATGCAGCTTGAGACCGGAGCACATACACACACACATATACCTGACCTTTTCCCTAAAAATTCCCATCCCTCCTGCAGCCTATCGGAGCGTGCTAATTCCACTATACGCTGTCCTATTGATGGTTTGGTACAGTTTTTTTGTATTTGTGGAAGAACCCAGTAAAAATGAGATGATATTCCAGGTTTAACTCATAAAGAGGAACGGGGATTAAATGTATGCTAGTTAAAAAGGGGGGGAATGATGTTAAAAAAAATACATTTTGGCATGTTTTTTTATGTTCTATGGACGACCATCTTAGTAGTGTCCTGCCCTTTAAAGAGGAAGAGGAAGTGAAAAAAAGGGGGAGGGGCTTGAACAGTCTTACAGTGAGCTTTTATTTTTTTGTTTTCTTTGCTAAGATGGCATGTCTGTCCTGTTTTTCTTGCAAGAGAGAATCACTGGCCTTCACTTTTTTTTTTTTTCTTTCTTCTGTTTTTCTCGACTCGGACGAGACGGGAGCGAACGGCGTGCTGCGTTCACGGGGCACGCCGACGCGCTCTCTTGAGTTCAGTTTACATTCATTCCAAGTTGTACATGCTATAGTTTTGTTTTTTTTGTTTGTTTTTTTTTTCAAATAAAAACCATGAACTTTATTAAATGTCTTTTGTCATTTTTTTTTAATTAAAAAAATAATAAATTATTATAAGCATTTGCACGAGTACCTTCACTGGAGGAGGCGGGGCTATCAGCACGTCACGCGATGCTCCCATTTACACGCCACACGCTATGATGCCTCTTTCTCTTGCAAGACCTGGATGGTTGCTAGGTAACAGGAGCACTGGAAGAGAGGGGGGGGGGGGGGGGATTGAAGGACTCCATGTTAATTTTCGGTAAAAAATCGGTAAAACGAAGCGGGAATGCCGTCTGATTTGTCTCCTAACACCTTTCCCACTTCAACATCTGAGAAGTCAGGCAAGAACCGCAGCGCTATGCTATATTTGGACTGGACTCCGCCATGTTTGGGAAGGGGCTCTACACACCCCCCCAACACACACGTCTCAACATCATAGCTGCTATTTATAGCACAACTTGGTACCCCTACCGATGTAGTACAGTTCCATTTCCACTCTTAACTACAGTATTAACCGAAAAGAACATGTGGCGTTGGTTCCAATATTCTGGGAAGTCTCTGTGGAATTTTTTTATCCGTATGTGAGATCAAAGGTCACTGGTTGCAATCGGGGCTTTCGGTCAAGTTCATCTCGCAACTTGATTTTATGGACCTTTTTTAACATTAGAGCCCTCTAGATATGAAATAACACCCCTATAGTCGTCTTCACGCTTGCTTTTTTTTTGCAGCACACACCGTTTGGTAAAATGATTCAAGGTCAAGTTTATCTCGCAACTTGATTTTATGGACCTTTTTAACATTAGAGCCCTCTGGATATGAAATAACACCCCTATAATCGTCTTCACACTTGCTTTTTTTTTTAGCAGCACACACCGTTTGGTAAAATGATGCCAGGTCAAGTTCATCTCGCAACTTGATTTTATGGACCTTTTTAACATTAGAGCCCTCTAGATATGAAATAACACCCCTATAGTCGTCTTCACATTTGCTTTTTTTTTTTTTTTAGCAGCACACACCGTTTGGTAAAATGATGCCAGGTCAAGTTCATCTCTTGATTTTATGGATCTTTTTAACATTAGAGCCCTCTAGATATGAACTAACACCCCTATAGTCGTCTTAGCAGCACACACCGTTTGGTAAAATGATGCAAATTGCAAAGAAATTCATTAAAAACAGTCCTTTTTTTGTTCAGATTAACCATTTTCAGTAAAAATCGGAGTCCATGAGCACGCGTCCCTAACAGTAAGTTACCCAGCATGCCTTGCGGGTTCTAAAACACCACAGGTTCTAAAATTGCATCTTTTTTGCCAAAACAGTAGCGCAGTAGTACCCAGTATTACTGCCAAAGCAGTAGAGATATTAGGGAAAAGCACATGATACACAAAAGGGGAAAAAAGCAGGAACCTTGGTCTTTCCCACAATTTTTGGCAAATTATTATTTTATAATTTTTTGCAAATAATTTCTGTAAAAATTCTATACATAATATAAATGACTTTATTCCATAATATTTTGACTTTGGAATTTTTCCCAAAAAATTATATAAATTTTTTGTTTGTTTCTCATATTACGACTTCTCAAAATAATGTTTTTTTTTGTAATATTTCACTTAATGCGACTAAAATGAAATTTTTCCTCATGTATATTCTCAAAACATTTGGAATTTTTCCTCTCATTGGAATACAACTATTTTGGCTTTATTGTTGTGAAATTACAGCATTACTGCTATTGTATTTTATTATTAGAATTTTTTCTCTTCTTGTAAATTACGTTCTCGACTTTACTACCATAACTCTAATCCCCCCCTCCCCAAAAAAAATTATGAGTCTATTCTCATGAAATTGCATCTTTTTTGCCAAAGCAGTAGCGCAGTAGTACCCAGTATTACTGCCGAAGCAGTAGAGATATTTGGGAAAAGCACATGATACACAAAAGGGGAAAAAGCAGGAACTTTGGTCTTTCCCAAGATTTTTGACAAATTATTATTTTATAATTTTTCGCAAATAATTTCTGTACATTTTCTATACATAAGTATCTAAATCCTGGTCCTGTCGACCAGTCCCACGACAGGAGGGGTGTGGTCTTTGAACTATGGAAGCGAGGAAGAGACACCTGAGCAGCCTGGTGGTTAAATTAAGAACATAAATATTTCACGTGTAAATGAAGCATCGCACTACGGAGGCCGTAATGTGAGAATGAGTTCCCGTGTCCAAATATCGTGTGTCACCCCTCAAATACCCCCACCTTGGAAAGAACGGACCCACTATTACTATACAACGCTGTTCTTTCATCGCTTCCTAAGAGACACAAGACCCAACCATCTTGGTAACAGGTGGGTCCATGACCGATGCTAACAAAGACGATACCACCCAACCAACCATCGCTGCCGGTCTGACGTCCCACTCCATCGTACCCAACTTCCTGTCGGGACATGCCATAAATCCACTGCATGTTGCACTGAGTTCTCAGACTAGAGCTGTCCTATCTAGTCTTAACCCTACCTAGTCTTTGTGCATATGAGACGCAAAGTGTCTAAGACAACCTGAACAGTCCTATTACCATGAGAATACACATCATGCCCCCCCGCCCCCAACCCCAGTTTATGTTCAAGTGCACTACGTAATTCAGCCTTAAAGCTGAATGTTCAGCCACAAACTACACAGTAAGGCAAAATGATTTCACACATTTGTCAGAAAATTTAAACAGTTAGAAAATACAACAGCAATAATGCTGTAATTTGACGAGAATAAAGCCAAAATAGTTTTATTCCAACGAGAGTAAAAAGTCCAAATGTTATGAGAATATACAATGATGAGGAAAACTTTCATTTTAGTCGCATAAAGTTGAAATATTAAAAGAAAACATTATTTTTGAAAAGTCGTAATATGAGAAACAAACACAAAATAAAGATGTCATTTTTTGGACAAAGTTACAATTTTATAATGACAAAGTCAAAATATTATGGAATATAAATATAAATATAAAGTTCCTGCTTTTTCCCCTTTTGTGTATCATGTGCTTTTCCCAAATATCTCTACTGCTTCGGCAGTAATACTGGGTACTACTGCGCTACTGCTTTGGCAAAAAAGATGCAATTTCATGAGAATAGACTCATAATTTTTTTTGGGGGGGGGGATTAGAGTTATGGTAGTAAAGTCGAGAACGTAATTTACAAGAAGAGAAAAAATTCTAATAATAAAATACAATAGCAGTAATGCTGTAATTTCACAACAATAAAGCCAAAATAGTTGTATTCCAATGAGAGGAAAAATTCCAAATGTTTTGAGAATATACATGAGGAAAAATTTCATTTTAGTCGCATTAAGTGAAATATTACAAAAAAAAACATTATTTTGAGAAGTCGTAATATGAGAAACAAACAAAAAATTTATATAATTTTTTGGGAAAAATTCCAAAGTCAAAATATTATGGAATAAAGTCATTTATATTATGTATAGAAAATTTACGGAAATTATTTGTGAAAAATAATAAAAATAACAAATTTGCAAAAAATTGTTCCTACTCATAATATGCTTTTCCCCTTTTGTAACCACATTAGCATATCTACTATATGAGTGGCCCCTGCTAGAAGATGTATAGGGTGCAGGTGTACGATAGCGTAGTGTGTGCTGATGACATTGGCTTCCAATTTTATGGAGGTTCCAATTTTATGGTGACAAAGTCAAAATATTATGGAATAAAGTCATTTATATTATGTATGGAACATTTACAGAAATTTACAAAAAATAAAAAAAAATAAAAAAATTGCAAAAATTGTGGGAAAGACCAAAGTTCCTACTCATAATATGCTTTTTTCCCTTTTGTAACTACATTAGCATATCTACTATATATGAGTGGCCCTTGCTAGAAGATGTATAGGATGCAGGTGTACCATAGTGTAGTGTGTGTTGATGACAGTGGCTTCCAATTTTATGGTGACAGAGTCAAAATATTATGGAATAAAGTCATTTATATTATGTATAGAACATTTACGGAACTTATTTGCGAAAAATAAAAATAAAAAAATTGCAAAAAATTGTGGGAAAGACCAAAGTTCCTACTCAATATGCTTTTTCCCTTTTGTATCCACATTAGCATATCTACTACATGATGACATTGGCTTCCAATTTTGTGATGACAAAGTCAAAATATTATGGAATAAAGTTATTTATATTAAGTATAGAAAATTTACGGAAATTATTTGCGAAAAATAATAAAAGGGTACAGGGTCAGGCAAAATGATCTGACACATTTGTAGATTAAATAAAAGGCAAATAAAGTAAAGTAACAAAATTGTACATATAATGCCATTTTGCTTTGTTTCTTTATAATGCCATTTTTTCCGTTTTTTTTTCAGACAGAAATTTCTCGTTGCTCCGATGTTGTTGTCCATTCATCCCCAATTTTCTGTGCTTTCTCATCGATACGTTTTTTTTTCCCTTGACCGTCTGTCACCGTCATTGGGCATCCATGCCAGGCCTCCCTCTATTTTCCAAGAACAATAGGCTCATCCATCTTTGATGGTAAAATATTACAGAGGTGTCACGACAACTGAGCCTCCCCAAACCTCATGCAATATTCAGAGGCTGTGATATAAGATTACTGCTAATGAAAAAAAAAACAGCAGGCAATACAAACAGCTCTTTAATAACAGCTTGGTCCCTGTTCAGCTTCAGAACAGTCAGCTGGTAACTAGAGGCCACGCAGGGAGACGGCATGTCAACACCGCACCCTGTATAAAAGCCAATGTCATCAGCACATGCTACGCTATGGTACACCTGCATCCTATACATCTTCTAGCAAGGGACACTCATATTACCAAAGGGAAAAAGTATATTATGAGTAGGAACTTTGGTCTTTTAAGTTTATTTTATTTTTATTATTTTTTTGCAAATAATTTCCGTAAATTTTCCATACATACGACTTTATTCCATAATATTTTGACTTTGTCACCATAAAATTGGAAGCCAATGTCATCAGCACACACTACGCTATGGTACACCTGCATCCTATATATCTTCTAGCAAGGGCCACTCATATATAGTAGATATGCTAATGTGGTTACAAAAGGGAAAAAGCATATTATGAGTAGGAACTTTGGTCTTTCCCACAATTTTTTGCAATTTTTTTTATTATTATTTTTCGCAAATAATCTCTTTTTTTCTATACATAATTTAAATGACTTTATTCCATAATATTTTGACTTTGTGACCATAACATTTGAACTTTTTCCAAAAAATGACATCTTTATTTTGTTTTTCATAAATAATGTTTTCTTGAATATTTCAACTTTATGCGACTAAAATGACATTCTTGTTGGAATACAATTATTTTGGCTTTATTGTTGTGAAATTACAGCATTACTGCTATTGTATTTAATTATTTATTTATTATTAGAATTATTTTCTTCTTGTAAATTATGTTCTCGATTACAACTGTTGTTTAGTTGGCTCATTATATTACGAGTTTAGTTTTATTACGAGTTTTTTTCATGTTAGATTGCGACTTTTTTCCTCCTAATATTTTTGACCATTTTTCATCCATTACATTCTATTATATTCTTCTATATTTCATTATAATTTTTGTAATTTTCTTCTGTTAATTATGACTTTATTCTCATAATATTTTAATTATATTCTTACTGAATTATCTTTGTTAGTGTTGTTTTTTATGTTTATTATTCTCATATTTTTTATATTGCATATGATTTTTTTTTTTAATTTTTGCTGCTATTTTACTTGTTATATTCCATTCAAAAAACAGTTGTGGGTTGCAAATGGCCCCCAGGAAAAAACATTGGCACCCGTTACTATACACCCATCATTTATTTTTGTATTAAACATGCTGAAGAAGTTGCATTCAGGAACATGTGACTTCATCATGTGATGCAAGGAATGCATCGTCATTCAGACGCACCCCCCCGGCCCCACCCTCTCCCATGCATGCATGCACAAACTACACACAGACAAGCAGGACGGGGGTTGACTGAGTGGCAATGCATATTGTGTCAACATCAGCAAATCTAACAGGGCTAACCCCCCCACCCCCTCCCAGAGTGGAGGAAGAAGAAGTGGCGGGGGGGTATCAATGCGGAGAAAGTGATGCAAAGAGACAGGAAAACGCTACAGTGAGCAAAAGAGGTGGGAGCAAAAGTGCTGAGGTGGGGGGGGGGTCCTCCTGCAAGGGGTTTCCCTGATTTTTTTTTTTTTAAAACAACCTTTCCTGGTAATTGCACATTCATTGTTGTAATGAATAGCGGCCTTTCAACCTGACACTGGAGAGAAAGGTGAGTGAAGAAAAAAAAGGTATGCAGGGGAAGAAACAGAGGTGGGGGGGGGGCTATTCCTGCAGAGGCAGATGCAAATGCAACATAATGCAGTGGTAGCTGACTGAGGCATTGCAGATGCGACAAGGCGAAAGGCGGTATAGACTGCTCCTGCAAAAGCCCCCCCCCCCCCGAGCATGAGTGATGGCGTTTGAAATGCATCGCCGACCTTGATGGACGTAAAAGTAGGAATTGCCAATCAACCAGATGACATGTCATGTGATGGAATAGTAGCACGATATTGGCTGTAAAGATTGTCGATACACGTCCTTCGTATATTTACCGTACGGGTCCGCAGCTTTATGCACAACACAAGGGCCTCAAACCTACCTTGGACGAGACTGTCGAGACTGTGATGTTATTTAATAATTCAATAAAGTTATGCATTTCAAATCCTTATTTCGGCTCCTTGTACTATACTTACTACTAAGTCAAAAATGTAAATTAAGCATTTTAAAAGCATAAAAAGTTCAAAAATACAAATAAGGCATTCAGAAGACGCATTCAAAGATGCAATAAATGATGAGTAGTACTCAATACTGGTCACTAGGTGTCACTATATTCATAAAGTCATCCCTCAGTATTGTGCGGCTCGTCAAAAATGTAAATTAAGCATTTTAAAAGCATAAAAAAATTCAAAAATACAAATAAGGCATTCAGAAGACGCAATCAAAGATACAATAAATGATGTGTAGTACTCAACACTGGTCACTAGGTGTCAGTAATGTAACTGTAATGTTCCGGGTATAGCAGATTTGAATTCTAACAATAATTCCTAATGAAAATCCTTCATAAAAACACTTTCTACTGATGCGGCTGTAATCCACAACAAGAAACTGTGATGTTATTTAATAAGTCACTAAAGTTATGAATTTCAAATCCTTATTTCGGCTCCTTGTAATATACTTACTACTAAGTCAAAAATGTAAATTAAGCATTTTAAAAGCATAAAAAGTTCAAAAATACAAATAAGGCATTCAGAAGACGCAATCAAAGATACAATAAATGATGTGTAGTACTCAACACTGGTCACTAGGTGTCAGTAATGTAACTGTAATGTTCCGGGTATAGCAGATTTGAATTCTAACAATAATTCCTAATAAAAATCCTTCATAAAAACACTTTCTACTGATGCGGCTGTAATCCACAACAAGAAACTGTGATGTTATTTAATAAGTCAATAAAGTTATGAATTTCAAATCCTTATTTCGGCTTCTTGTACTATACTTACTACTATGTCAAAAACATAAATAAAGCATTTTAAAAGCATAAAAACTTCAAAAATACAAATAAGGCATTCAGAAGACGCATTCAAAGATGCAATAAATGATGTGTAGTACTCAACACTGGTCACTAGGTGTCAGTAATGTTACTGTAATGTTCCGGATATAGCAGATTTGAATTCTAACAAAAATTCCTAATAAAAATCCTTCATAAAAATGCTTTCTACTGATGCGGCCGTAATCCACAACAAGAAGGGAGCCATTTGTTAATATTGTTGTATGTAGAATGGATTATTTATGGGGAAAATTGATTCGTTTTTTTTTGTACTAGGGAGTCATATTCCAACTCCAGTTGTCACTTCCCCTGCATCCTTGCTACATTTGAAGGCCAACTCGCCGACTCAGACCTTTTGTGTTCTGCTGTGATGACCCACAATTTGTGCTACGGGGGGTAAAAAAAAAAAAAAAAGAGACAATGGAAGCAAAAAAAAAATGATGGAGTAGGAGAGGTTGCACAATTATATAATATTCATTTTGAAAGGTGCTGACAGGAAGGACAGGGCATTCGGTCCCAGGAAGGGCCAGCCGTCAGCGTACACTAATCCACAGCTGTGGTGATTGACAGAGGGCCAACTGTCAGCAGGCGGCAGAAAAAAAAAAAACCCAAACAAAACAGTTGCTTCCATGCGACACGTGGCGTTTCCACACAGAACATGCTGCCTGTGTGAAAACGGGGGGGCAAAGGCAGTAATTGGAAGAGACAACTTGTCTTAATTGACGATATCATCGTCAATGATATAGTAGTACTAGTAGTTCTTGTAGTTAGAATGTTGTATTCTCGTATTAAACGATGCCAAACATTCAGATAAGGTTTCCGCATTTGGAAGTGAGCCCTGAAAGAAGTTAAGTATGGCACAAAACGCTCTGTTTCAAGAGGCGTGGTAAAAACTGCCCCGTTGTGATGTCACAAACGAGCGGCTTTCCTTATATGGGCATGGCTGCAAGCCGCTCTCCCCCAAGCTCTGCTTCTCGTGAAATATCTGTTTATGTTTAACATTAGAAATTAATTTTACACACTGTATTTTGGTTAGCGAGCAGGCTTCACAACTAGGGCACCCGAGTTCGATTCCACCCTCGACCATCTCTGCGTGGAGTTTGCATGTTCTCCCTGTGCATGCGTGGGTTTTCTCCGGGTACTCCGGTTTCCTCCCACATTCCAAAAACATGCTAGGTCATGGGTGGGCAAACTATGACCCGGGGGCCAGATCCGGCCCGTCAAGTGTTTAAATACGGCCTGCCCGTTCTTTCTAAAGTATTTCATAGAAACTTAAATTACAACCTGGCATCATGGCTTGAGCCAACCTTTTGATAGTTTAGGTAGCTTTTTTTTTTTTATTATCAAATTTGGTTATTTGATGCACATAAGCAGGTTGCATGACACTTAAAAATAATGTTTTCTTTAATATTTAAACTTTTTGGCTTTATTATTGTGAAATTACAGCATTACTGCTATTGTACTAATTTATTTATTATTAGAATTATTTTTCTTCTTGTAAATTATGTTCTCGACTTTACTACCATAATATTTGGACATAACTAATTTTAGTTGGTCATAGTTTAGTCTTGTAAAATTGCAAATTGTTTTACATTTTACACAGGCCATTTTTCCTTATGAGTCTATTCTCATGAAATTGCATCTTTTTTCATGTTAAATTGCGACTTTTTTCCTCCTAATATTTTGAATATTTTTCATCCCTTATATTCTTCTGTATTTTGTTATAATTTTTGTAATTTTCTTCTGGTAATTATGACTTTATTCTCATAATATTTTAATTCTATTCTTGCTGAATTATCTTTGTTAGTGTTGTTTTTTTATGTTTATTATTCTCATATTTTTTTTTTTTATATTGCATAAGATTTTTTTCCCCATTTTCCCCAACGAGGCTCTTTTAGGGAACCGGGGCAAAAGAACCAGTTCCCTTAGAAGAGCTACAATTCCCATCACTAGCAGCGTCTACTCTTCTAGCAAGACCGAAATCTAAAAAGCCGAATAATTTTGACATTCTAGTGTATGACAAAGCTATATATATTAAAGCAAAGCATTGACAAAGTTAAGAAAGAAGGACCAGAATGACTTATACAAAGTACACCCAGACTTCAATATGTATGCAAATAGTGCTAATGTAATACTACTCTGAGGACAATGTCAAATCGGAATAAAAGGTTCCAGAGACGCATTCACACCATCCGTCCAGCTCATCTGTTTGAAAGATGCTAAAAAAGATACTTATGGTATTTCGGTATAAGCACCACTGATGTTGACAGATGCCGACTGACTCAGCCAGTACATATTCTGGCACATTTAAACTTTCTTATACAGGTCTAATATTTCATCTCCACGAAGCCACCAAACGTGCTCAGTTTGGTGCTCAGACGGACTGACTGCTCTAAAGACAAAGTCGTCGTTGTCTGAAATATGTCATTTAGCAAGTCTAGAGGTCACTATGCCCTTGGAAGGAATGGCTGCCTGGGGAAAGAAATGGAAAGAGAAATTAACTTTCATTTTTTTGTGGAGTTTCATTTTTTTTTCTTTTGTAGTCCTTTGGCAATGAAAATGGGCATTTGAAATTGCAGGGTCATTACTTAACATAACAGCCTGACTCACTGTGTCATCTTACATAAAACACTTAACTCATCACACAGCGACTTAACACTGAAAAGGTATACCTAAATATACAAATATGTACCAATACAGGTTTGAATGAATCATGTTATTCTTGTTTTCCCATAATGCATGTTGTTATGCTGCCTATGTCCACCAGAGGAACTTGTATTGGTACATGTTAGCATATTTTTTACGTATACCTTTTGAGTGTTAAGTTCATGTGTGATGAGTTTAGCGTTCTATGTAAGATATAGTTATACTGTTACAATGACCTCCTGATTTCCAATGATTTGCCTACTTGTTAAAAAAAAAATAGTAGCTTAGACACCCTAATGGAGGACCAGGCAGCTCTTTGACAAGAGTCAATCATAAGCTATGAAATAACTCAAAGAGCTTGTCGACCCATTTGAAATTGCAGAGTCATTACTTTACATAACAGCCTGACTCACAGTGTCATCTTACATAGAACACTTAACTGATCACACAGCAACTTAACACTGAAAAGGTATAATATGTACCAATACAGGTTGAATGAATCATGTTATTCGTTAGCGTTACATGTTGGCATATTTTTTACGTATACCTTTTGAGTGTTAAGTTTATGTGTGATGAGTTTAGTGTTCTATGTAAGATAGTTATACTGTTACAATGACAATGTACAATGTTTCCAATGATTTGCCTACTTGTTAAGAAAAAATAATAGTAGCTTCGGACCAGGCAGCTCTTTGACAAGAGCCAATCATAAGCTATGAAATAACTCAAAGAGCTTGTCAACCCATTTGAAATTGCGGGGTCATGACTTAACATAATGGCCTGACTCAGTGTCATCTTACATAGAACGCTAAACTCATCACACAGCGACTTAACACTGAAAAGGTATAATATGTACCAATACAGGTTGAATAAATCATGTTATTCTCGTTATACTGCCTATGTCCACCAGGGGAACTCGTATTGGTACATGTTAGCATATTTTTTACGTATACCTTTTGAGTGTTAAGTTTATGTGTGATGAGTTTAGTGTTCTATATAAGAAAACGTAGCTTACACACCGTAATTTATGGTATATAATACTTGGTATACAATAGTAACATCATCAAAAACGCAGACGTGGACACAACAACCTGACCATAAAAATACCGGAAAAGTTTATTCTCAAGTATTACAGCATGCTAAATGCTGAGACGAGGCTGGAAGCAGAACTGGAGCCTGTCCGCCGTATGCGCCCACACATGGGCCTAGTCACCAGGTGGGCGGCTGGCAGCACACACCACTCATTGGCCAGCTGAGGCCGCCTGTCTACTGAAAAAACAGGGAAAGGATGGCGCTTGGTTCTCCCAATCAAAAGAACACGATGATTTCCATCTTCTCATCCATTTATCTCCAACATAGCCTTGCTTCCGTTATGAATCAGAGCGGAGAATCACTCTGACATAAAAATAGTCTCACTATCATTACGGCCTTGATCACGATGAAAGAGAGAGGTGGGATTATTGGGAAATGTTAGTCTGACCTCGGCTCGCTCTTAAACATCAATGGTGGCAAAACACACAAAAAAAGAGAAAGAAAATCATACAAGCTAGCGTTTGTATTGTGTTGTACAGTACATGTCTGGAAGGCAAGTGATTCACCGGATGTTCCCTTAAAAAAAAAACGACGGCAAAAACAAAGAAAGCACTTCATGGTTATAAAACAACCAGTCAGATAAAAAAAAAAGAAAAAAAAAAACCTTTTGCACAGGCATTCCCATCAATTACATTTTTACAGACTAACTCCAAGTTACCCAAATAACCGAAAGGCAAAAATGGAGAAATGTCGTTATGACATTATAGTCTACTTGCATTGGGACCAACTGCGCCAGTATCAGATGGAACTTTAGTGAAAAAAGTCAAGCTTGGTGGTCAGCACCAACTTCTCGAATACAAAAAGAGGTACAACATTGAAAATAATATTTTCGAGTTCTATCAAAACTGTAATCCCGAATGTTCAAAGTACTTAAATACATGAAGTTATGCATACTCCAAGTTCTTTAAAAAAAAGGTTCCAATAACTTACTTATTTTCGGGTTCATTTATGTTATTCCATTTTGAGCCTAAATATACAAACATGCACCAATATAGGTTAAAGGAATCATGTTTTTGTTTTGCCATAATGCATTTCGTTACGTTGTATTACTCAACATAACAGCCTGACTCAGTGTCATCTTACATAGAACACTTAACTCATCGCACAGCGACTTAACACTGAAAAGGTATACCTAAATATACAAATATGTACCAATACAGGTTGAATGGCAAATGAAAAATAAAAAGTATGCAAGAGAAAAGAAGAAAAATATTCTTTAAAATACCTCAAATTAAATAATCACGGCTATCCCAACTACTACTGTTTTTCACTTCCACTTTATTCTTTTATTTTTTATTTATTAATGTATTTAATTATATTTATCATCCCTTCCTCTTTCCCCTCCTACATAGTGTCATGCATTAAGATTTTGGGTGTATTATGAAATATTTAGGCATTATTACCGACTGCGCTGAATGAGTTTTTGCAACAATAACAAAAAAACCACAAAATTCGAAGAACAAATAATTTGTGGTTCGCAAATGCGTTTCTCTGAATAATAACGTCTTTGCCCGAGTGAATCACAACCGGATCAGTAGCAACAATGCGAAGGTAAATGTCAAACATTTAACATTTTTTAATGCCAACCAAGGCTTTTAATCCATAACTGGAATTATTCTGAGCAATCACTCACATTACCGATGCATCCTTATTTCTCATGGACTTTTCCGATGCCTTCTTTTTAATTACTCAGAAATATGATCATTAAATTGTGGCTCTTTCATTTTACGCATCGTTTATCGGTGAAGTATTATTTGTTTCTTGTTGTTAGCGTGGCGCTCCCCGTATTCCGTACAAATCATTATGGTTCGGTACTAAAAGTCACACCGGAACTTTGCACAAAAACACAACACAAAGACCTCCGAATATGTCGTCGTGGAGTTGCTGAAGCAAAACTGGGTGCTCCCCAAACCAAGCACATCAAGATCTGGCTCAGTTGAAGCCTGAAGTTGAAGTCTAGTGCTAATGGAAGGTCAAAGGACAAACAAAGTTTGTTGATCTAAAAATATCCTAGAGTCGAATTATAAGAACACAACACAAACGTCTCTGCTGCCCGCCCTGATCCTACAACACGCGGCATGACTGTTCGCTTGATGCCGCCCATGTACATGCGCTTCCTCCACGGTTGCCACGGAGACCTGCGGGGGATCTTGGAAGATGAAAACCTGACACGGCGCCACCGAGGCCGCTGTGGCGTCTTCGGTTTCCCTCGGAAGCACCTGAACTGATCAGAAAGGCAGCCAGTGACTGACGGCCAGCGGATGATCGATTGATCGGTCGGATGACTGCGGCGGCAGGTGGCGGACCCGCTGAAGCCACAAAAGCAATATTTGAGGACTCTGAATGGGCCGCTAATGAGACACTGGATCCTAAATGATAACAGGGTGTTTATGAGGGGTCACCCGAGACGGCTGCTGAATAATAGACATGAGGATGGTGGTTAGTGCTCAGTTCAGGGACGCTAGTGTTGACATTTAGACTTAGATCTGATAGGGGCAACAGGTGAGATGCAAACAAAGGCCATCGGGTCAAGTGGATAAGGCCAACACAAAGAACCGGGTAGGGAAGCTGCCGACTAAGATTAATTTACTAAACCTTTAATTAGACCAGCGCACAATGGACATGTGCTTGGGGAAAAAGTCAACATGGCGCTTACATATTCCTTATAAAAATGTTAAGACCAGCTGAAAAATTTGCACTCTTGGATCTCTTGATGGCAAAGGCAAAAAAAGCTTTCTCTCTTTGAACGGGTGGAGCCACATATGCAAATTCCAGGGCGATGGAACAAGAAGAAAGTCAAATGGTAGACCCAAATAAATCTCATAGACCCTGAACCGGCAAGACACGGGACGATCCTTTGAGTGTAGTCCAAAAACAGTCAGTTAGACCCTGAACCGGAAAACTGGCAAGACACGGGACGATCCTTTGAGTGTAGTCCAAAAACAGTCAGTTAGACCCTGAACCGGAGAACCGGCAAGACACGGGACGATCCTTTGAGTGTAGTCCAAAAACAGTCAGTTAGACCCTGAACCGGAGAACCGGCAAGACACGGGACGATCCGCGAGTGTAGTGCAAAAAACGTTAGACAGACCCTGAAAAAAAGACCTTGTATTTTGTAAAAAAAGAAAAATAAAATAAAAAATGGAATTTATTAAAAATATTTTAATATTATATTTAATAATATATTTATATATTATATTTATATTATTTATATATTAAATAATATATTTTATTTATAGAATAAATAAATAAAAAACTTAAACTATATTAGGAAAGCAGGAAGTGAACAAATGTAACAGTTACCGATTATAAAAGTACCAGATGGAGGGGTAGGATTTAATAAGCTCTGCTTCTTCCTACTCCTCTTTTGGACATGTGGAACTGTGAACTGATTATGCGATGCGTTCAATTGTAATCCAATGCACGTTCAAACGAAATAGAACCATCGCCATTAGCGACAAAACTGTAGATTCCAAATCATCTGAATCCATCAGCTTCATGCACGTTCACACTCACACCAATTAACTCCCGATTCAGTGAACCTGCTCGTCTGTAATGCTGTGTGCAAAGAAACCCGACACCTGAAGGGAACATGCAAATTCCATGCAATGCCTGAAGTAAGCCAAGCCGGTGCTTATTGCAGGTATTTACCAGCTACAATGTTCTAGTGGCACTTCTCTATGAAACATTAATGAGCGTTGATGTGCTCTTAATAACCCCCCAATGGAAAAATCCGGCACTCAACCTTTTGACGGAAGTGTGCGGTCCTATCATTATCATCATCAAGCCATAGTTGACTTTCACCGATTTGATTCTTCTGTACAGATATGACACTGACAGATACGGACTTTATGGCTGGGATGTTCAAAGTACAATACCGCATATTTGGAAAATAAAATTCATTATTAACAAAATATATTACATACTTGACGGAGTGTTCAAGCACACTGCGTAACTGTTGCAAGCATCATAAAGGATAAAGATCGTATCCTTGAGCATGTTAAAGGATCAATGAAGCAACAAAGAGGTTCACTTTCACTTTCGATTTGATTCCCCATAGTTACGTCACACTGTGTACACTTGTACATCGCCTCACAAGTACTGCAAATTTTTTGCCATAAAAAAAAGCCTTTTGGATTTATTTGGACTTGAAAAATGATTGGATGATGTTGCATTCCATTAGTGCCACCTCTCTTTCTTTCTCTCTCTCTCTCTCTCACATTCATGCACTTCCTCTCTCGCTTTCTCACTCTTACCCATTAGGATGCATCCATTTCACAATAAAAGCCCTTTCGCCAGCCCCCCCCCCCCCCTTACCCTGCATTAGTTTACCGACAGATAAAAGGGAACAGAATGTCTCCTCATAAAGAGGTGCAGACGCATTAAGCCTATTCATTTGCGCTTTAAACTATGCATGTGGTTGCATGGGTCAGGGTACTGTAAAGGAGCAGGGTTGCATTTTTTTTTTTTTTTGCCTCTGAGGGTTTTGCCGCTTGTCTTTATGTATGTTTTTCCAGTGTGTGCAGTTTTGCAGGGGGGTTTAACACGCACCCCTGGGCATGAGTGAGGCTCAATGAAGCCGGCACATAAAGACAGCCTGCTTCCTCGTGCTTTGCCCTCCTTCTTACGGGTTACATAAGAGATGCAGGAATACACGGCGATGCAAAAACCGGGTGAGGGGTGGAAGTAGGCCCGTTAAGCCGAAGGGGTAATAGGTATGTGTGTGTTATGTTATTGGGGACCATGTGAGAGTAGGGGGAAAAAAACATAGCCCCAAGTGGTGGGCAAATGGAGCGTCTGCCGTACGGGAAAATTCTATTTACTTATTCATAAACATAAAGCGCTCCGGGCTGGATTTTTTTTTTTTTTTTTTTGCATGTGCGAGCACATTTTCAAAAATGTAAATCAGAGATAATGACACATGCATGCCAGATAAATCACATCAACATAATTGGGTACATAAACAAAACAAAAAAATAAGGCTTTTATAGTGCAGGACACACTGATACAGGAAGTTGCAATGAAACATTGAGTAGCACTCGGCGGCTACGCTTTCCCGCGGTGTGGAACAACACGGAAGCTTTTACCGAAGACAAGAGGTCTTTATGAATATTCATACGAGAATTCGCTGAGATCAGCGACGAGAAATCCCCATTGTGTGTGTGTGGAAAAAAACACTCGCTGTACGCTTTCCATGCATGGCGAGGCTCTCTCTCTCTTGACTGTGCTCGATTTCTTTTTTACTCTCCGTCCGCCGACATCCCGCATGCCCACGCACACCCGAATGTTGAAACACATGCACGGACGCCACCTACACGCTTTCGCCTTTTTTTTTCCCAACGCGGTCTGGCCGATTGTTCGACAATCGGGTCTCCGGAAACCCGGTTTGTCCACATCTGGCCTCGCTGACATTAAAAGTCCCCGTTGGTGCCGACCTCTGTACGACCTCATAAAAAAAAAAAAAAAAACGACATGGAATTTTGACACGTTCACACAGTGTTCCCTCTTGTGTTCATGAGTCAGTGCTTATCGCCGTGTCCTCGGCTGGCTCGGAAACCACGTGCTCAGCACCTGCACTTTCAGTTCTCCGCGCCTGGGTTGCCACAGTAACTTTGGAGTCCCGGCAAAGCGGTGGCTCTTGATCATAAACGGCAACGACAGCCTCTCTTGATGCTAGCTTTGGAGAGCGCTGACGAGGGGGCCAGGCTGACGGGGCCGTGACACTGACAAGTAACCCCCTCCCACCCTCGTCTTACCGCGTGATCCCCTGGCAGTGTTGTTCAGCTGACAGCTGGGCCTTTTGACGCCACGTAAGTGGGACACAGATGTAGAAATCAATGAAGCAACCAAGAGGTTGACTTTCACAGATTTGATTCCTCTGTACAGATATGACACTGACAGATACGCCATTTGTGGCTGGGGTGTTTAAAGTAAGCATCCGAGCATCATAAAAGATAAAGATCGTATCCTTGAGCATGTTAAAGGATCAATGAAGCAAGAGGTTGACTTTCACCGATTTGATTCCTCTGTAGGCCCTTTACGGCTTTGGGTGTTCCAAGTACAATACCACATATTCGGAAAATAAAATCCATTATTAACTAAATATATTTCATATTTGACGGGTTCAAGCACACTGCGTAACTGTTGCAAGCATCCGAGCATCATAAAGGATAACAATTGTATTCTTGAGCATGTTAAAGGATCAATGAAGCAACGAAGAAGTTGACTTTCACCGATTTGATTCCTCTGCACAGATATGACACTGACAGATACGCCATTTCTGGCTGGGGTGTTTAAAGTACAATGCCGCATATTCGGAAAATAAACATTATTAACTAAATATATTTCATATATGATGTGTTCAAGCACACTGCGTAACTGTTGCAAACATCCGAGCATCCTAAAGGATAAAGATCGTATCCTTGAGCATGTTAAAGGATCAATGAAACAACAAAGAGGTTGACTTCCCCCGATTTGATTCCTCCGTACAGATATATCTTTTATGGCTGGGGTGTTCAAAGTACAATACTGCATATTCGGAAAATAAAATTCAATATTAACAAAATATATTACATACTTGATGTGTTCAAGCACACTGCGTAACTGTTGCAAGCATCCGAGCATCATAAAGGATAAAGATCGTATCCTTGAGTATGTTAAAGGATCAATGAAGCAACAAAGAGGTTGACTTTCACTGATTTGCTTCCTCCGTACAGATACGGCCTTTATGGCTTGGGGTGTTCAAAGTACAATACGGCATACTCGGAAAATAAAATCCATTATTAACTAAATATATTTCATATTTGACGGGTTCAAGCACACTGCGTAACGGTTGCAAGCATCAGAAAATCTATTATTAACTAAATATATGACATACTTGATGTGTTCAAGCCCAATGCGTAACTGTTGCAAGCATCAGAGCATCATAAAGGATAAAGATCGTATCCTTGACCATGTTAAAGGATCAATGAAGCAACAGAGAGGTTGACTTTCACCGATTTGATTCCTCTGTACAGATATGACACTGTCAGATACGGACTTTATGGCTGGGGTGTTCAAAGTACAATACCGTATATTCGGAAAATAAAATTCATTATTAACTAAATATATTTCATATTTGATGTGTTCAAGCACACTGGGTAACGGTTGCAAGCATCCGAAAATTCATTATTAACTAAATATATTTCATATTTGACGGGTTCAAGCACACTGCGTCACTGTTGCAAGCATCCGAGCATCATAAAGGATAAAGATCCTTGAGCATGTTAAAGGATCAATGAAGTAACGAAGAGGTTGACTTTCCCCGATTTGCTTCCTCTGTACAGATACGGCCTTTATGTGTTCAAGCACACTGCGTAACTTTTGCAAGCATCAAAGGATAAAGATTGTATCCTTGAGCATAATAAAGGATCAATGAAAACAAAAGAGGTTGACTTTCAAAATTAACGAAATATATTACATACTTGATAACTGTTGCAAGCATCCGAGCATCATAAAGCCTAAAGATCCTATCCTTGAGCATGTTCAAGGATGTGCTCCTATGGAAGCAACAGTGTAGCGGTCTTATTATTGAGATTATTGGAAAGGTTGCTCGTGTTTTGGCTGGAAGACCAGAATCAGCACTAGGTCCCAGTGAGCCTTACGTCCCTTCAGGAGATGGTTGGAAAGGAAAAGTGTTTATGCCGTGTAAGGCTTGTGCCAATTTGCATAAGGTTCAAGGTGAAGCTGCTGGTGGGAAGATAAAGCAGCAGTGAGTTTCCTGATGCGTTGGCTGAGATTAGAAAAAGGGATAAAAAGGTAAGGGATTGTGCTCTCTCTTTTTTTTTTTATTACCGTTTCATTTAATTCTTGTATTTAGTGTTTTTATTACTGCATTTTATGTCCTTGATGGGTTCTCTGTACCATGTGACTGACTTAAGCGTTAATTAAAATACGAGTTCCGACACTAAAATTCCACTTAGATTGTAAATCGTAGGAACGGAACTTGTTCGTAACCCAACTTATAATAATGTTTAACATGGGTTGCACGGTGGACGAGTGGTTAGCGCACAGACCTCACAGCTCGGAGACCCAAGTTCAATCTCTATGTGGATGTTCTCCCTGTGCATGCGGGTACTCCGGTTTCCTCCTACATTCCAAAAACATGCTAGGTCACGGGTGTGCAAACTATGGCCCTGGGGCCAGATCCGGCCCACCAAGTGTTTAAATACGGCCCGAACATTTTTTCCAAAGTATTTAATTGAAACTTAAAATACAACCTGGCATCATGACTTGAGCCAACCTTTTGCTAGTCAAAAAGTTAGCCCACCCCTGTGCTACGTTAATTAGCAACTCCAAATTGTCCATTAGGTATGAATGTGAGTGTGAATGGTTGTTTGTCTATATGTGCCCTGTGATTGGCTGGCGAACAGTCCAGGGTGTACCCCGCCTCTCGTCCACAGCTGTGATAGGCTCCAACGAGCTAATCGATGCGACCCTTTGCCATATTACGCTAAGGCACCATTGTTTCCACAAACTAGAAAAGAACCTGATTTACTGGTGTACATACAGTGAAGAAAATAAGTATTTGAACACCCTGCTATTTTGCTATTTCTCCCACTTAGAAATCATGGAGGGGTCTGAAATTTTCATCGTAGGTGCATGTCCACTGTGAGAGAGATAAACTAAAAAGAAAAATCCAGAAATCACAATGCATGATTTTTTAACAATTTATTTGTGTGATACAGCTGCAAATAAGTATTTGAACACCTGTGTATCATCTAGAATTCTGACCCTGAAAGACCTGTTAGTCTGCCCATTAGAAGTCCACCTGCACTCCATGTATCATCCTGAATCAGATGCACCTGTTTGAGGTCGTTAGCTGCATAAAGACACCTGTCCACCCCATACAATCAGTAAGACTTTAACTTGTAACATGGCGAAGACCAAAGAGCTGTCCAAAGACACCAGAGACAAAATTGTACACCTCCACAAGGCTGGAAAGGGCTACGGAGCAATTACCAAGCAGCTTGGTGAAAAAAGGTCCACTGTTGGAGCTATCATTAGAAAATGGAAGAAGCTAAACATGACGGTCAATCTCAATCGGAGTGGAGCCCCATGCAAGATATCACCTCGTGGGGTCTCAATGATTCTAAGAAAGGTGAGGAATCAGCCCAGAACTACACGACAGGACTTGGTCAATGACCTGAAAAGAGCTGGGACCACCGTTTCCAAGGTTACTGTAGGTAATACACTAAGACGTCATGATGTGAAATCATGCATGGCACGAAAGGTTCCCCTGCTTAAACCAGCACATGTCAAGGCCCGTCTTAAGTTTGCATATGACCATTTGGATGATACAGAGGAGTCATGGGAGAAAGTTTTATGGTCAGATGAGACCAAAATAGAACTTTTTGGTCATAATTCCAATAAGCGTGTTTGGAGGAAGAAGAATGAAGAGTACAATCCGAAGAACACCATCCCTACTGTGAAGCATGGGGGTGGTAGCATCATGCTTTTGGGGTGTTTTTCTGCACATGGGACAGGACGAGTGCACTGCATTAAAGAGAGGATGACTGGGGCCGTGTATTGTGAGATTTTGGGGAACAACCTCCTTCCCTCTGTCAGAGCATTGAAGATGGGTCGTGGCTGGGTCTTCCAACACGACAACGACCCGAAGCACACAGCCAGGAAAACCAAGGAGTGGCTCCGTAAGAAGCATATCAAGGTTCTAGCATGGCCCAGCCAGTCTCCAGACCTGAACCCAATCGAAAATCTTTGGAGGGAGCTCAAACTCCGTGTTTCTCAGCGACAGCCCAGAAACCTGACTGATCTAGAGAAGATCTGTGTGGAGGAGTGGGCCAAGATCCCTCCTGCAGTGTGTGCAAACCTGGTGAAAAACTACAGGAAACGTTTGACCTCTGTAATAGCAAACAAAGGCTACTGTACCAAATATTAACATTCATTTTCTCAGGTGTTCAAATACTTATTAGCAGCTGTATCACACAAATAAATTGTTAAAAAAATCATGCATTGTGATTTCTGGATTTTTCTTTTTAGTTTATCTCTCTCACAGTGGACATGCACCTACGATGAAAATTTCAGACCCCTCCATGATTTCTAAGTGGGAGAAATAGCAAAATAGCAGGGTGTTCAAATACTTATTTTCTTCACTGTATATACCAGGAGACCAGACACAATACATGTAAACTTGTATTGGTACATGTTTATATATTTCCTCATGTATACCTTCTGAGTGTTCAGTTGCTGTGTGATGAATTTTGTGTTTACACACTGGAATTTGGACGAGTGGTTAGCATGCAGGCCACACAGTTTTACTGGACAATTCCACCCTCGGGCATCTCTGTGTGGAATTTGCATGTTCTCCCCGGGTTTTCTCCGGTTTCCTCCCACATTCCAAAAACATGCTAGGTTAATTAGCGACTCCAAATTGTCCATAGGTATGAATGTGAGTGTGAATGGTTGTTTGTCTATATGTGCCCTGTGATTGGCTGGCCACCAGTCCAGGGTGTACCCCGCCTCTTGCCCGAAGACAGCTGGGATAGGCTCCAGCTCAAGCAGTAGAAAATTCATGAATGTATCAAAATAATAATGCAGTTTTGACTGAGAGCTATTAATTTAAGAATATGTTGTTAGTGATGCCAGACCTGCCTCTGACATTTTGACGCTTTCAGGGCGGCTTAATGAGGGCCCCAAATCACACCCATTATACTGTATGCTCAAATGAACACAATAGAGCAGAAACTATTAGTTGATTAATCTGTAACTATTTATAAAGCTTCCACAGCCTGAGGAAAAGTCAGGTAAAGCCTTATCACCTGTCCTGCAACTTGATGATCCTCATACGGAGGTCTACATCAACAGAAGCCATATGTGGTCAAAATGCAAAATGATAACATACAATATTTACTACCACTCCATTCAGCTGGCAGCACATTGATTGTGGTTGTCGGCGATACGAGATAAATAAATGAGTTGACGATAGTGTGGTTGAGCTCATGCGTTCCAAAAACAAAATAATGGACTGTGATGACAATAGCCATGAATACATGGACTCAAATATTCCAATTGCATTCGGTTTATTTGCCTCTCCAAATTTGCATAACAAAACATTTTAATAAAGCCAAATGCTACGCCATATAACAGGGAAGGTGTATCTTACACTTAAAGCAGTAACAGCAGCAAAAATGGAGAATGCAGTTTATTAATTTATATTAATTATTATTATATTATGAATATATAATATTACATTGTATTTAATATTATATTTATATATATATATGATAGTATACTATATAATAATATAATATATGTAACAAAAAATATATTAATTAATTAACAATATATAATAGTTATATTATTTTACATTGTATTTAATATTATATATATATTTTTTAATATTAAATTTATATTTTATTATATAATACATATATACTAAATATATATTAATTAAAACAAAATATAATAGTTATATTATTTTATATTGTATTTATTATTATATATGTTTTTATTATATTTATATATCTATACATTTTATATTATATTATTATATAATAATATAATAAATATATATTAATTAATTAACAATATATAATATACCATATATACCTATATTATTTTATATTGTATTTAATATATATATATTTTTAACATTAAATGTATATTATATTAATATATAATACATATATACTAAATATATATTAATTAATAATATAATATCTATGATTAATTAATTAATATTAATTTATTAATAATAAATACATAATATATATTATTAATTTATATACTGCAAATATGGCAAGGGATTACTTTATCTAGTACATTCGGCACCCCATAACTTAATGCGTAACTAAAGTTGTGGCAAGTGGTCGGTGTTATAGTCATGGAATGTACAAACGACAACGTATGACATAAAGTAAACAAACAACAAAAAAAATAATAATCCCCGAAGGCATGTGCGTTCGCGTTTGTGAATGAAACAGGGCGAGCGAGAGAAGTGCATTAAGCGTTATCATTGTGACCCATCAAAGTGAAGCGTCGAGTAAAAAGCACCCCTGGGGGGGTGCAAGGGGTTTCCTTCCCATCTTAAGACATGCCTCATTTCCAATATTGCATGCATCCCTCCCCCGCCCCCCCCCTCACATTTTTACTCACACTCCAGACGCCTGTGCTGTCCAGTAAAAGTACAAGTGCGAGTACAGTACGTTTTCTACAAGGGAATGATACACTTCATTATTCATACAGGTAGCTTTAGCTACGTTTCTAAAGTAAAACACTACTTTCAGTAGAGGCGGGTTTAATATGCCAAGTGAATTCATTTATTGATCATAAACTCATAATGGGACTCGCAACAAATTTGTTTTCATGTCATCCGACCCAAACCAAATATGATGAAGAGTCGTGAACCAAATGTGGCCCGCAGGACACTAGTTTGAGGCCCCCGCCTTGATATGAAAGTTTAATGTTTGATATGGATGCTGTATGGTATCATGTACCCAGAAAAAAGTATTACGTTTGATTAATGTTCATGTTATAGGTTAAATAACTGTTAATAGTTATCCTCCCTATCTGTGTGGAAGTGGTAAGTTTTTGGCTATTTAAGTTGAAAGGAAATAACTTGAAGGCTACCGTTTAGGTCGCTAGCTCTCTAGTATGCGAGTTAGCATGTGTCTCAAGACCCCGCAGTTGCGCAATATGTTGTAAATAAAAAGAGTATAAATGTGACTATAGTCGTGTTTTGTCATGTCTACAGGGCTCTAATAATGCTTTGTTCATTTTAATCTGAAAAAAATAATTTGTCTACCCACCAACTATATGTGGTTTCTTAAGTTTTTATTATTTGCCGTTTTATTATTATTATTATTATATTTATTTATTACTGATTTTCTTTACTCTTGATTTGTTTATTTATTTTTCATCTTATTTTGTGTAGAAAAATAAAAAGTAAGATATTTGAGAACAGTGGAATGTTTTATCAGAGCTTTTCTTGTAGAAAATTGGAACCAAAGCGAAGTTTAAAAAAAAAAAATGTTTTTAATAATGCGTTTTTTTTTGTTTTTTTTTTTTGAAAACCTGATGCGGCCCAGTCTCACCCAGACTCAAGCTCCAGTAGCCCCCAAGTAAATTGAGTTTGAGATCCCTGCCTATATTCGGAAAGCAGGAAGTGAACAAATGTAACAGTTAGTGATTGTAAAAGTACCAGATGGAGGGGTAGGATTTAATAAGCTTTGCTTCTTCCTACTCCTTTTGGACATGTGGAACTGTGAACTGATTATGTGATGCATTCAATTGTAATCTGATGCATGTTTAAATGAAATTAAACCCATTACCATTACCAACCCTCAAATAATAGAAGTTGGAATATGATTGGTTGGTTGCTGGGGAGCGAGTTAGGAATGTTTTAATTTGACTTTTTCAGAAGTTGTACATGCTAAGTTAGAGCCTTCCTTGGAGGATACATTAATAATAACAAAAACAACAACAAAAAAAAGCAGACAAAACCAAGAGAAACGAAGTACCTGAGTGTGTGATGTACTCTGTCAGCATCCTGTCAGCAAGGCCTGGTTAATTAGGACTGGATCCAAATGGCTGGCTGAGCTTTGCTTTCTCACTCCACTCCACTGATTGACTGCAATAAACAAGACACACCAAAAAATATTAATATAAATAAGTCTACATTCAAGTCATATACAGTACTGTCACAACTTGTCAATGGGTCATTTGAATACATTTGCATACATGAAGCCGAGCCTGGAAAGAAAAGAGGGAAGATGACTTGATACATGGATATAATCCAAACTATGATACCATAAGTCAGTATTAAAACTACACCAGGGGAAAAAAATCTTAGCTTTTGAGAATAAAGTTGTACATTTATAACAATAAAGTCAGAAATTTAAACTTAAGAGAAATAAATTAAAAAAAACCTAAAAAAAAATAAGTACAAAAAATAATCAATTTTTTTGAGAAAAAAAGTCATAATATCATCTAAATAATAAAGTTGTACATTTAAAACAATAAAGTCAGAAATACGACTTAAGAGACGTAAATTTAGAAAAACTTTTTTTTTATTTTTACAAGAAAAACAATCATTTTTTGAGAAAAAAATTTAATTTTGAGAAAAAAGTCATACTTTTACAAGAAAAACAATCAAATTTTTTTACGAAAAAAATGTAATTTTGAGAAAAAAAGTCATACTTTAAGAAAAACACATTTTTTGAGAAAAAAATTTAATTTTGACAAAAAAAAGTCATAATATTACAAGAAAATTATGAATATAATGAGTACAAAAATAAAAGGCACCTGGATTGTGAGTAATTCTGGTCCTCGTTATATACTGCTACTAATGAAAGTCATCTAAATATTAGATAAATAAAGTTGTACATTTAAAACAATAAAGTCAGAAATACAACTAGAGACGTAAATTTAGAAAAATATTTTTAAAAAAAAATAAAATAATAATAATAATTTTACAAGAAAAACAATCAAATTTTTTGAGAAAAAAAGTCAGAATATTACAAGAAAATGATAAATGTACAAAAAAAAGGCATCTGGATTGTGAGTAATTCTGGTCCTCGTAAATGTTATATACTGCTACTAATGAAAGTCATCTTTCTCTTTCCAGGTATTACTGGAACATTATGTGATGTTCCAGCGCTTTATTGGAGTCTGTGGATGAACAAATGATCATTTGCCTGCTGTGATAATGTTATTTTAAATGTCATCATAGCCGTCATCAGAGTAACTTTTTTTATGCTGGTGCTTTTGTCTGTCAGCCTCTGAGAGGAAAAAAAATGCTAATGGCAACAACTGTCCATGCAGGGAAAGATAAAAACATGTTATATGTACACACTAATTCATACAAAGAATGATGGACAATAGATGAGTCATCCCGCTTTGTTATCTTTAAGTCGGTGAGTAATGTTCATCTGGACAAAAAGGCATGTCCTGTCATTGTCAAATTTGCATAAGTGAGTAAAAAAAAAAATACAATAAATATATTCCTCGATGTGTTGCGGTGCAAATGTATCTGTGGTGGGCCATCACACAAATATGTTTGATTTTATGTGGAAAAACTTCAAATATAAAATCTTACATATTAATTGTTGTAGCAGGGGTGTCCAAAGTGTGGCCTGGGGCCATTTGAAGCATGCGGCTGTTTTTTTTTTTTTTTTTTTTTAAATGGGCCCACCGTATATTTTTTAAAAATCTGTAATTTTACAGGAAGTCAAAATATTAAAAAAATAAAGTAATCCGATGCGAACAAGTCAATTTTACAAGATTAATGTACTAAAGAAACAAAACAAACTTGTGATATTTGAAAAAATTGTTAGAATACAAGAATAAAGTCAAAATATTGTAGGAATAAATTCATGAATAAAAGAAAAAATAAAATAAATGAGGGATAAATTACATATGTCATGTTACACATATTGGCATATCGTTTTTTGGGGGGCAAAAAAGCCAATATCAAACATCCTCAAGCATAAAGATATTTTAGTGTGAAGTTAGGTTCCATATTTAGTTTTAGTCAAAACAACAGAAAAAAAACATTTTTAAAAAGTCATCCTATTATAAGAAAAATGAAACGTTGAATAAAGTTGCAATTTTTTGGAAAATGTGTTAATATTGTGGAAATATTCTCAAATATTCACCCCTGTGTCAGTTAGCGGTCATCTTGGTGTCCAAATGTATCTGTGGCGGGCCATCACACAAATACATTTGATTTTATGTGGAAAAACCCCAAACATAAAATCTTACATATTAATTGTTGTAGCAGGGGTGTCCAAAGTGTGGCCTGGGGCCATTTGAAGCATGCGGCTGTTTTTTTTTTTTTGTTAATGGGCCCACCGCATATTTAAAAAAAAAGATCTGTAATTTTACAGGAGTAGTGAAAATATTTAGAAAAAAAGTAATCAGATGCGAACAAGTCAATTTTACATGATTAATGTACTAAAGAAACAAAACATTAAACTTGTGATATTTGAAAAATTAGTTAGAATACAAGAATAAAGTCAAAATATTGTAGGAATAAAGTCATGAATAAAAGAAAAAATAAATTAGATATGTCATGTTACACATATCAGTATCGGAAATTCAGAATTGAACAATATCAGTTAGTGGTCATCTTGGTGTCCAAATGTACCTGTGGCGGGCCACCACACAAATACGTTTGATTTTATGTGGCAAAACCTCAAACATAAAATCTTACATGTTAACTGTTATAGCAGGGGTGTCCAAAGTGTGGCCTGGGGCCATTTGAAGCATGCGGCTGTTTTTTTTTTTTGGTTGGTTGTTTTTTTTTTTTTAAATGGGCCCACCGCATATTTTAAAAAAAATCTGTAATTTTACAGGAATAGACAAAATATTAAGAACAAAAGAACAAAGCCAAAATATTGTAGGAATAAATTCATGAATAAAAGAAAAAATGTGGCGAGCCACCACACAAATATGTTTGATTTTATGTGGAAAAACCCCAAACAAAATCTTACATATTAATTATAAAATAAAATAATAATTCATATAATAAAATAATTCATATCATAATAATTCAAATCATAATTTGAATCATCTACATGGAGAAGACAAAGGTGAAGTAAGGATGTTGATGCTCTATTACGTCCGCCCGAGTATTGTTTTAAAAGCTTTACATAATCTGTGACAATCAGTCTTATTTGGACGAATGAACTATGCAGCCATTTTCTCAGACAGGATAAATGTCATCCGTCTGAGTGGACCATTATTGCAATATATTTGGTATAAAAAAAATTCCTTCCACGGTTGGAGAAAAGTTGATTCCACTCAGCTGGAGTTGCCCACAGTATGAATCACTTTAATGGATAGCGAAGCTGACAAACATTTAAAATATGGAGATGATATCTAGAAAGGTGTAACAAGGACAACATTATCTTTTTGGAATTAGCTCAGCGGAACCACTAAAGTTGAAGCAACTTCCACGGTCTCATTTTACAGTAAAAAGGGTGACAGGTGTAGCAAAACGGAAAGTGGATTCCACAGTCCGGTCAAAAGTCTTTTACCGTGAAGAGAACGACTGGAATCCAAAAAGATGCGTGGATGTTTGCTGGTAGGAAACCTCACGAGTCACAGAAGAAATACTTGGAAACAATACCAACTGGCAACGAACTGCAGCCCAAGCTGCGCTTAATGACGCTAATAGTGCTAAGTAACATAATTACTAATAGGGAGCAGGTGTGCCCCACTGCGACCGCCAACTGAAGCCAAGGGGGCCACACAGGAAGGACATATTGGGATTTACACCATAAATATTAGTCCTACATATTTAGATTCCGTGACCATGAAAAAATATACCATGGAAGGATTTGAATGACTTAAAAAATGTTAACAATGCTAACATTCACATGCTAACACCTAGCATAATAGTGCTAAGTGTCATCTTAAGGTCATATTCATGGTAATCGCAAATGTGCTAGTGTGCTCATGTTAGCACAATAGCATGCTAACACCTAGCATAATAGCGCTAAGTGTCATCTTAATTCCATATTCATGGTATTCTCAGAAATACTAGTGTGCTCGTGTTAGCACAATAGCATGCTAACATCTAGCATGATAGCGCAAAGTGTCACCTTAAGTCCATATTCATGGGAATCACAGAAGTGCGAGTGTGCTCATGTTAGCACATTAGCATGTCAGCACCTAGTATAATAGAGCCAAGTGTCAGCTTTAGTCCATATTCATGGAAATCACAAAAATGCTAGTGTGCTCATGTTAGCACATTAGCATGCCAACACCTAGCATAATAGTGCTAAGTGTCAGCTTAAGTCCATATTCATGGCAATCACAAAAATGCTAGTGTGCTCATGTTAGCACAATAGCATGCTAAAACGTAGCATAATAGCGCTAAGTGTCATCTTAAGTCCATATTCATGGAAATCTCAGAAATGCTAGTGTGCTCATGTTAGCACAATAGCATGCCAACACCTAGCATAATAGCGCTAAGTGTCAGGTTAAGTCCATATTCATGGAAATCACAAAAATGCTAGTGTGCTCATGTTAGCACAATAGCATGCTAACACTGAGCATAATAGCGCTAAGTGTCATCTTAAGTCCATATTAATGGCATTCTCAGAAATGCTAGTGTGCTTGTGTTAGCACATTAGCATGCTAACACCTAGCATAATAGCGCTAAGTGTCATCGTAAGTCCATATCCATGGAAATCGCAGAAATGCTAGTGTGCTCATGTTAGCACATTAGCATGTCAAAATCTAGCATAATGGAGCTAAATGTCAGCTTAAGTCCATATTCATGGGAATCACAGAAGTGCTAGTTTGCTCATGTTAGCACATTGGCATGCTAACACCTAGCATAATAGCGCTAAGTGTCATCTTAAGTCTATATTAATGGAAATTGCAGAAATGCTAGTGTGCTCACGTTAGCACAATAGCATGCTAACACCTAGCATAATAGCGCTAAGTGTCATCTTAAGTCCATAGTCATGATATTGTAATACATCCCCAAAATATCGTAATCTATGCTAAGGTCCATATCGCCCAAACCCTATTAAAAATGCTACTATGCTAATGTTAGCATGGTAACACCTAACATGTTAATGCTAAGTGTTTACATACTGTGTCTACCCATGAAAACAGCTAAAAAAGCTACTATGCTAATATTAGCATGCTAGCAACGCTAACATGCTAACATCTAGCACTTGTGCTTTTCATAACGATGACTTAAAAATCATACAAACAGTTGGAACCAACCCCCCCCCCCATGCAGGCGAGGGAATTCCATCCAATTGGTGAATGACTCCGCTCCACTGGCTTGTTGCGTTCGATGCACGTAACCTCATCACAAGCGCCGTTTGCCTCATCCTTTTTGATGTTAACTTATGGATGCATACATTTAGCATTCTCTTACACAATCAGCATCAAAAGGTACACGCCCACGCTCGGGCCTGCAGCGCGGCACATTTCACGCATGCACAAAGACAACCACAGTGGTACTCCCTTGAAAACACATGGCGACAACACACACACACACATATATATATACATATATATAGGATATATAGATATAGATGTACATCACACACAGTGGGGCTGAGATATAAGTAATTCAGCAGTGTGTGACACTTTCACGGTCTAATTAGCCCCACTGTTGCAGTAAACACGTCCCAATGACCCTTCCAGTTCTGGTTTCTCATTAAGTATGGATGACGCCCATGGCCGGGGCTTCTATCATCCATCAGGACCTGACTCGTCACAGGAAGAAGTCCCTCCACATCCATGCAAAATGTTCCGAGCAGTCCACGGAGATAGGATCAGGATAGGATAGGTTGGGGGATGGATGCATGTTTTTCTTTTTTTTTTTTTTTTGCATGTGCACATTGACAACAAGGAAGGTTGCATGCTACTTTTGATGGCTTGATGGGGATTTTCCTTTCTCTCTCTCTCAATAGCCGGCTATCTCTCTCTCTCTCTCTCTCTTGCAGCAGTAGATGCAGACAAGGCCTGCAAACTGTGATCAAGCTGTGCCTTCAATCCTTCCCTTTTCCCTCTCTTTCTTTCTCTCTCTCTCTCTCATCAGCTGGAAGGCTTCAACAGCAGGGTGCCCCAGATTCAAAGACCACCCCCTCCTCCTCCCGTCGCTTGCAAACACCTGCAGCATTTCCAAGGTGGAGCTCTACCGACACCTTGCGGACAGACGTGACATTGCAACATAAGCAGTCAATATTGAGTTATATTATTTACACACAACGGTTACGTTTCATTTTACATTTTTCATTATACATTTTGACAGCGAATGTGAAATGGAACTAAATAGTATATATTGTTTCTAATTAATTGAGTGTTTAATTAGCATGTGTGATATTCTAATATGTCACTGTTTTAAGGCAAAAAAAAGTCCGATATTTTCGTAGTTGCTTTTCATGAATTCATTAACAAATTATATCAAGAATAGTTTAATTGTAATATTTGACCACCGACTAAAGCATTAAAACAGTTAAATGGGTTTAAAATTACCTTCAATGGGCAACAGCGTGTTTGGAAATGAGCTAGCTTACCTGACATCAGTGCCATATTGGGGCAATCCGATGTAGTCACGTGACTGTCACATGACCAGCACGCTGATATGCTTCCTGTTGTATAGTACCTTAGTGATGTACAATACCACTGAATTTGTTTCCGATTCGATATTGAATGAAATTCAGGCTGCTGTCAGTGATACCGATACGATAACGATAATTGGTGGAAATTCATTTAATTGTTTAATAATTAATTTATGTAATTGATTTATTTTTAAAGCTGATGTATATTGAGGTAGGTAATATACAACAACAGAAAAAAATCATATAAAATATGTACAAAAATGTTTTTTATTTATAGTTTTTTTTATTTAAAACAATACATTTTTTTATTTTATTTTTATTAACTATAAGAATGAAAACTTTATTTGCAATTCATACATGGCTCATTGCTTCAACAAACGATTCTGGCAAACATTACCTCAAATAACCAAAGTAAAAGTATCGATATTTTCATGTGAGAATCAATTTTAGAGCACAAAACGCTAACAGTACCTCACTTACGGACTTAACGTGAGTTCTCACCAAGCATATAGATGTTTTAGGGTTAAGTTATGTTTCATATTTATTATTTGTTTTTAATTTTGACATGCGTTCCTGTTGTAAAACATATTATAAATGAAATATTTTATTAAAAAATTAGAAAGCTGAGACTCAGTCATACACACCGATGTCATTTGTCGTAAGTACAGTAGTACTGCATTATATATTGTACAAAGTTTAATCATAATGGAACCGTAATGTATGCGTTATAATGCCACCTGCTGTACATAGCTGGAATGACATGCTGCATTCACAGACTGTCCCATTATAAAGTGTTTATAAGGGTAAATTTATTTGTGGTGGGCCATTTATGAGAAACAGTCACTACAGTGTCAACTCTTCAGATATAACAAAAAATAATAATAAAATGCACATGCATTGGCACTGTAGGTCACATGTTTCTTTTGACCTTTGACGCATGAAGATACAAAGGTACAAATTGTCTCCAAGTGTCCAGCATGTGTTTTTTTTTTACAACAAAAATAATCTAAATAAGCTTTACAAAACACTATGATGCATTGCAGGACACTTGGTTCCTTGCATTTGCAGTTCAAGTGTACGTCTACTGACAGAAAGGAGAAATAAACGGCACGGTTCGTTTAATGCAGGCTTACCAGTTGAAACCGGGATGCCCACCCCACCATCAGGCACATGAAGGAAGAATCAAACATACCCCACAAACATTAAATCTTCTATGTACAGGAAACGTTGTCTTTCCACGCTTGCTTGATTTCTACTTCAATTTCAGCGCTGCAAAAATACGTTCGAGACATTCAGACATCATACCATCACACCCTCGTGTGGCGTTCAGGTTCATCATTCCCAATTATTGTGCAATATGTGACTACACACACACACACACACACACACACACACACACACACTCTATCAAAGCATGCACTCAAAGCTTCATACAGATCGGACAGGATTGTGGTGACTATGAAACAATGCTAGCAGCATTAGCATCACTAACTGACCCGTTTTAATCCACTTCCAGTCTTTTGATTGCTGCCACATGACACAGTAAGGCTTTCTGCGCACATGTGGATGATTTATTTGTGTGTTGTTTTTTTTTTTTTTTTTTAATTCAGCCAAAGTCTTGTCTCAGAAAGGCACACGACTGCACTTCACTTCGCTTCACCCGCTTTCGTTCTCAGCAGCGCTTTGCACTGGATCTCCTTTTATGGAGAAATGACACTTTGTGACTTTGTCCTTAATATCAACATAAGTACATATTTACAGAGGAGAAGACGCTTTCATGGTTGTTCCATTACGGACAAATAAAGTGGGGGAGGGTGTATTTTTAAGGATGTACTGTGTGTGTGTGTGTGTGTGTGTGTGTGTGTGTGTGTGTGTGTGTGTGTGATCGTGCACATAGCAGGTTTTCGTATTGGAAATCTCAGGACAGTTTCATGAGTGTTTGATGGTGTATTTGCCTTTCTGCAGCTGAGATATGTACAGTTTGGACTTGGTGCCGTCCAGTCGTTTGAACCACACTTCATCGTTGTTGATGGTGGTGATGACGGCGCTGTGGAGATAAAATAAGAGTTAGGAAAAAAAGGACTCACGCTGTTGACGCAATTATATTTTGTAGGTGGGCTTGCTTGGTCTCTCCACTGTAGAGGTCACTGCTCTGTGTGTAGTGTAGCGAGGAGTGCAATGACCTCTACATTGGAGGTTTATGTCATCACGGCCAAAAACATTGGCATGCCAATATATTTGGCCATGACCGTAGATCAGGGGTCTCAAACACGCAGCCCGTGGGCCAAATGTGGCCCGCAGGACACTAGTTTGAGGCCCCCGCCTTGATATGAAGTGCAGTATGGATGCTGTATGGTATCATGTACCCAGAAAAAATTATTACGTTTGATTAATGTTCATGTTAAAGGTTAAATAACTGTTAATAGTTATCCTCCCTATCCGTGTGGAAGTGGTAAGTTTTTGGCTATTTAAGTTGAAAGGAAATAACTCAAAGGCTACCGTTTAGGTCGCTAGCTCTCTAGTTTGCGAGTTAGCATGTGTCTCAAGACCCTGCAGTTGCGCAATATGTTGTAAATGAAAAGAGTATAAATGTGACTATAGTCGTGTTTTGTCATGTCTACAGGGCTCTAATAATGCTTTGTTCATTTTAATCTGAAAAAAATAATTTGTCTACCCACCAACTATATGTGGTTTCTTAAGTTTGTATTATTTGCCGTTTTGTTATTATTATTATTATATTTATTTATTACTGATTGATTTTCTTTATTCTTGATTTGTTTATTTATTTTTCATCTTATTTTGTGCAGAAGAATAAAAATTAAGATATTTGAGAACAGTGGAATGTTTTATCAGAGCTTTTAGATGCATATAGATGTTTTATTATTTGTTTTTATTTATTTGTTTTTAATTTTGACATGTGTTTCTGTTGTAAAACATAAATGAAATATTTCATTAAAAAAATTAGAAAGCTTGAGACTAAATCATACACACCAATGTCATGACATCATTTAACAGGAAGAGTGGTCAATAACCACCCGTTGTGCCACCATGCAGGCAAACTACCTATTGTTATGCAGGACAGTGGTTTACCAGCCACTCCGGACCATAACAACAACAACCCTATTGTGAGCACCCCCAGGTGCCTCCTAAACCCAGATTCAATAGAAATGCCTAAATTCAATGACAACATTCAAACATTACAGTTGGAACAACTTTGATAGGTTACTTTGGTTCTGAAACAAGGATGTGCTATACAGTAGTTGTTGGAACTGTGATCTTCTAGTGTTCTGACACTTTGCGGTAACGGGGACAGGCTGTGACTGCTGATAACACATTTGCATGTGACACAGGCACGACACTACAAATCTCCAGAGGCGAGCATGAAAGCAGGTGTTGCCGGGGTCGTGTTGCTCCAACATCACCGGCAGCACCTAACAGTCACTTCTTGTGCTTTTTAAACACTTTTTTTTGCCTCAAATTCACCATAGTTTTAATTCAGTGATCCCTAGTGTAAGATGTGCTTTGTCGTCCCTAATAATAGTTCAATTTTTTGCATACTGTAATGCAAGATTGAGGTGCAATTCATTCATTCTCACACACAAACCTTGTGGGGAACTCATCTTTCCTGTTGATACAGATGGACTGGCCCCTGCAGTACCACTGGTTGTCGTAGAAAAGTCGACCGTCTTCAGAGCGTGCAACATGTTGGTGTCGGTCCGTTTTGGCTGATGAAGTTTAAAAAGGTGATGATGATAGAAAAGAAATGACCTCAGATTAGCTTGAATGCTTTAAAAAGAGGTGTGACCAAGCACTCACCCCCCGTGAGGGTCACATCGAGAAAAATCAAAAGGATGCAAAGACCGAATTTCATACTAATAATTGGCTTTTTTCATATCAACGTGTGTTACTTTACCAAATCACTTTGACCGAATTTCATACTAATAATAGGCTTTTATTCATATCAACATGTGTTACTTTACATGTGTTACTTTACCAAAGTGATTTGACCGAATTTCATACTAATAATAGACTTTTTTCATATCTAAGCCTATTATTAGTATGAAATTCGGTCGGATCACTTTTGGTAAAGTGACTGAATTTTCATACTAATAATAGAATTTCATACTAATAATAGGCTTTTTTCATATCTAAGCCTATTATTAGTATGAAATTCGGTCAAATCACTTTTGGTAAAGTGACTGAATTTTCATACTAATAATAGGCTTTTTTCATATCAACATGTGTTACTTTACCAAATCACTTTGACCGAATTTTATACTAATAATAGGCTTTTTTCATATCAACATGTGTTACTTTACCAAAAGTGATTTGGTAAAGTAACACATGTTGATATGAAAAAAGCCCATTATTAGTATGAAAAGGTGATTTTTCAACATGTCAACATGTGTTACTTTACCAAATCACTTTTGGTAAAGTAACACATGTTGATATGAAAAAAGCCTATTATTAGTATAAAATTCGGTCAAAGTGATTTGGTAAAGTAACACATGTTGATATGAAAAAAGCCTATTATTAGTATGAAAATTCAGTCACTTTACCAAATCACTTTGACCGAATTTCATACTAATAATGGGCTTTTTTCATATCAACATGTGTTACTTTATTTATTTCATACTAATAATGGGCTTTTATTAATAATTATCGGAACCCAATACCCAATACCGATACTGGATCGGCCTCATGGAAAAATGGGGAAGCAAAGGCCGAATCACTTTTGGTAAAGTAACACATGTTGATATGAAAAAAGCCTATTATTAGTATGAAATTCGGTCTTTGCTTCCCCATTTTTCCATGAGGCCGATCCGGTATCGGTATCGGGTTCCCAGATACCACCGTAATTCAAGTGACGGAAATGCAGAGATTCCTGATCAATGAGCCACATCTCTGCTTTAGTGTTGTCAGCAAACATAGCTAGTAGTAATAGTCAATCATCAAACGTAGCTGAGCATGCGTGTGGGCGGCACTGCATGTGCGGCGACGGCTATGTTTGCTGAAATTCCTCAGGTGTGGTAGCGGCCGACAATAATCTGTTTGCTTAATAAAGCCACTGTTGGCCAACCAAGTCCTCGTCATTATTATAGCATCTGTAGACAATCATAAAAAAATATTGAAGCAAACAAAGCTCTGGTTTTTGGAATACAGAAACAGTATCAGAAGATATCCAAATCCAGGTACCGGGATCGGATAGGAAACAATATGGATATGTGCATTGATCCCTGTGTTTGAGGCAAATATTGAGGAGAACAGGAAGTGAGATTCTCACCATCAACTTTCACCCTGGGCGGTCCAAGAGATGCCATCGCCTGAGAAAACAAAACAAAACATCACAAACATAAAAACACCCAAACTCACTTCCCCCCAAAATATTACCTTCCGTATTGCAGTCCAGTCTTCAAGAATATCCAGATCTTGCAGCATATAAACAATATAAGGCCGTAAAAGAAGAGTTAAAGAAAACAGTCAGGCTAACATAAGGATTTGAGGCTTTGGTTCTGTGGCGGGATGATAGAAAGGATATCAGAAACAACAACTGGCTTCTTCTTCTTAATGGGACAGAATGGGTCTTTCTTCTTATTTTTCCGGGAATGCAATCCATCATTCCACAATTCTGGGAAGTCAAAAAGTGTGGATTAGAAAATGAAAATCCACATTAGAGCAATCAAAAATGCCACCTCATACTTATTCAGTACTTCCTTCTAGACCACGTTCATACACTGAGGACAAAACTATAGCTATAACTAAAACTAAACTATCGTTCTAATCAACTGATTAGGCAATCAGTGATTGGAATAGACGCTCAAGTCCCATGGAATTTTAATTCTTCATTCTTATCAGGAAACTTGTATGCGTCCAACTTTGTGGAAACACTTTGGGAAGCCCCCCCCAATCCGAATGAACAAAGCATGCTCCACAAAAAAGGCAGAACACAGAGTCATGGCATGGCATGTCGCGGGTCCACCGTCAGTGACCTTTGACCTCACAAATGCTGAAAAAATTCCCAAAATCTTGTGGACCATGTTCCCACCACACTGGTTGTAACTTCACAGGGAATACTAACTTTACATGTCATTCCATTATTATTATTTTTGCACATGACACAAAATGAGGTGATGATGCAACTACACACTAATAGATGACACTTAAGAAAAAAAATAAATAGCCACATGGTATGGATAATTTGCATGTAAAAACACACTTGACAGCAAAGAAGAAGTGGAAGAGCATGGAGGAGTGTCGTGTGCAGAAGGTGCAGTTTAACTCTAATTGTGAAAACTATAAATAGTTCAGGGTGTTAATTTGTAAATAAATTGTTATTTTGATTTAAAACAACCATTTTTGTTGTTTTGTTTGTGCTGTGGCCACGGAAGCAAACAGTGAAAGTTATGCTTGAAATGCTTCTTTTCACAAAAAGCTGGTTTTGTCCCTTTTTTAGTCGGGAACTGATATTTTCCTGAAACTTACCTATGTTCTCCTTCTGATTACTAAACAACAGAAAAAGGTAGAAAAAAAAAACCCGCGACCATTGTAAGGATAAGTGGTATGAAATGAGTGGATGAATTTTAGAGCCCTCCAGACGTGAAGTAACACCCCTATAGTGAACTTTATACTCATATTACCCAATATAGTAGACATAATAAGAGAAAATAAGATATTTTTACGCTGTATGGCGGACGAGTGATTAGCGCGAGGGCCTCACAGCTCGGAGACCCGAGTTCAATACCACCCTCGGTCATCTATGTGTGGAGTTTGCATGTTCTCCCCCGTGCATGCGTGGGTTTTCTCCGAGTACTCCGGTTTCCCCCCACATTCCAAAAACATGCTAGGTTAATTAGCGACTCCAAATTGTCCATAGGTATGAATGTGAGTATGAATGGTTGTTTGTCTATATGTGCCCTGTGATTAGCTGACGACCAGTCTCTTTGCCCGAAGACTGCTGGGATAGGCTCCAGCACCCCCGCGACCCTCGTGAAGATAAGCTTTAAAAAATGAATGAATGAATGCTTGAGAAATGTAGGACGAGTTAGCGGACAATAATTGAGGCGGAATAAGAAGTAGAGGAATAACTCAGCATTCACACAATAACAATTAAGCGCCCTTTCCCAGTGGTATATCTCCTTGGTACCTGAGGTGATATCAATACTGTGTCGGTCCTCTTCCAGTCGTCGTATCTTCTCCTCCAGCTCACTTTGCACGGTGTCAAACAGAAGCAGCTTCTCACTCTTGGGAAAAAAAACACACATGGGTCAACATTTTGTGTATGCGGAAGCAGCTCATCTATTGCCACAGACATTCTATCCTGGATTGTGAAATGATAGAACTCGATCTCCATTCTATTTCATTATCACCTCCCAGTGCTGGCAGGCTGCCTGGATCTCACAGTCGTACTTGTTCTTCACCGACTCCAAGCACAGCTCTTTGTAGATGCCTGCAAGACATCCAGTCAAACGTTAGTAATGATAAATGAATCATGAATTTATTGACATTACATATAGTTTTGTGTTCGATTTGGTGGCATTATTAAACTGTGGCAGCGTCTGATAAAGTTATGTAATGTTTCACAGCACATAGCTGTGGTGCGTTTAAGAACCGACGAACAAGTTGCAAAATGTTCTCCCCGTGCATGCGTGGGTTTTCTCCGGGTACTCCGGTTTCCTCCCACATTCCAAAAACATGCTAGGTTAATTAGCGACTCCAAATTGTCCATAGGTATGAATGTGAGTGTGAATGGTTGTTTGTCTATATGTGCCGTGTGATTGGCTGGCCACCAGTCCAGGGTGTACCCCGCCTCTCGTACAAAGACAGCTGGGATAGGCTCCAGCACCCCCCACGACCCTCATGAGGAAAAGCGGTAGAAAATGAATGAATGAAATAAAAGTGGGTCACGACTTGTGGGTCCAGGTTTGAGAACCCCTGATATAAACCACATGCATACCTGCCACTTTGGTCCTGATCTGCATGTTCTCCTGCAGATTGGCTAAAGGTTCCAGGTATTCCTGGGCACATCCAGCCATCACCTCCTGCAGCTTGATGTCTACCTGACTCAGACGTTCCTTATACAATCTTTAAAAACAACAAAAAGTTACTGTTTACATGTTACTTTTAAATAATGACTGACAGTTGACAAGAACGTGACAGTTGAACGCACCACTGAGAATCAGCATCAACACACCGCCTCTTCGAATTTCTGACATTTACAGAACTTACTGTTCCTTCAAATCTGTGAACTGTTTCTCAAGAGTAGTCATTTCGTCCAGGCACTCCATCCTCCTCCTCTCACAATCTTCATCATCCATCTCTGTTCATGTGAAGACATGGCAGATTTAGTATCGCCATAGTAACTAAACAAATAGCATCGCCACAGTGCATAAACACAATATTTACATCATTAGAGTCAAGCTGTGACATTTCCCAGTGAGATTATAACTGACAGGCAATTATGTAATGTGAATATAACAGTGTGGTGATGTTTAAGGCCCATTTTTTTTCCTACCAGAGCTGTCTCCATCTTCAGACACCGACGTGCTAACCGTGTCCTCCTCGTCTGTGCTGCTAGCATCTTGCTCCGGAAAATCCACCTCCATTTCTTCGTGGTTATTTTCCTTCTTCTCCCGGGAATGAACCGGCATAACGACTTAAAATCCACGCAACCGTTCACGCCGTGGTGGTATCGTTAGTTTGAACACCGGCGGAAGACGGTGTTGTAGCTAAGAGGTAGCTAACCGGTTAGCATAGACCGCATCAAGACAGCTGGGAATGCAAACATGGCTCCTGTGGACCAATCAGAAGAGGTTTTACTCAGGTTATCCAATCAAATGTTGATATGCACAACTAGTGGTGGATGGGAACTGTTGTGGGATTTGTAGTTTTATTGGTTATACAGGGACGTTTTGTTTTTCGACATTTGTGAGGTTATTTACTTCAAATAAAATAAATAAATTATAAAATAAATGTTCTGTAAATGATAAAAAGTGTACAGTGGTAGATAGTTTGCTCAATATGAAGAATAGAAACTTAAAATAGAAAAATAAATAAGTAAATAAATTATCCATAAATAAGTAAAAGTTGACAGAAACTTAAAAACTTTTAAAAGTCAGAAATAACATAAAATAAATAAATAAAAGATTACATATGTTACATTATTATTGTTCAAAAATAAAAAAAATTATGTCAGTTACAGTTTGACCTTGGCGGATTAATTCATAATATTTATTTAATGCAGGATTTTTTTTAAATTATTTGCAAAAAAAAACAAATGAAGTAAACCAGTTCCACACACAAAAAAACAGCAAAAACACCAGTTTTAACTGTGACCCAAAAAAATGAATGGATATACATCCATGATATCATCAATCATTCAATTTAGAAACCACAGTGGTCTTAGCTTCTATGCTGACAGACACAAAAAAGCAGAAATGAATCAACTGGATAGAGTGATACCATGCCGTCATTTTGGTTGCGGTTTATCATGCAATCCCACGATTTCCGTGCTGTCTGCCAACGTGGTCCATTTTCAACTGCATGTGGGTCAGGAAACTTTGCTGTCTGATTTCTGTAGCGCTGCAGTGCGAAGGCAGAAATTCAGAGTTTGCACAACTTCAAGGTTGTTTAGTCGCAGGAGCACTGCGGATTAAAGGCGTGGGTGATTCTCCAAATATAGGTATTGATCCGATACTAAATAAATACAGGGTCTGTGTTATTGATATAGATACTTTTTTACCGTACATACAATTGTTTGAGCCAAATAAAGTACAGGTAAATAGATCAAGAAGAACAAAAACTACTATTGTTTCTCAAAAACACAAGAAAAAACAGATATAGTTCTGAAAAAAAAACAAAAAAACGCCTGTCCCGTCACACCCGTATCGATCAGTATTGATTCTACCGTTGGTATCAGTGCTCTCAATATCTGGACTCATCCCCCAAAAGACCTTATGATAAGTGATTTTCTCTATTTATTTAAGTAGAATTTATTTATGAATTTTTATTTATTTATTTATTTTATAAATATATTTATTTATATATTTTATATATTTATTTATTTATATATTTTTCCTTATTTCTAAACATTTACAAATTTATAAACACAAATGTTTTCATACTTACAGCATAGAAAACCAATTCACAACCTTCTAAACTATTTCTTTCAACATTATTAGAGCCCTCTAGACATAAAATAACACCCCTATAGTCACTTTTACACTTGTATTACCCAATATAGTAGACATAGTAACAGAAAATATGACATAAATAAGACTTCATGTGGGGGCTGCAATGCGCAGACCTCACACCTAGGAGACGCGGGTTCAATTCCACTCTCGGCTATGTCTGTGTGGAGTTTGCATGTTCTCCCCGTGCATGCGTGGGTTTTCACATTCCAAAAACATGCTAGGTTAATTAGCGACTCCAAATTGTCCATAGGTATGAATGTGAATGGTTGTTTGTCTATATGTGCCCTGTGATTGGCTGGAGAACAGTCCAGGGTGTACCCCGCCTCTTGCCCGGAGACAGCTATATGACAAAGACAGAAGTAACATTACAACCTTTAAAGTAGCAATAAAGTAGCGTAGGTGTGTACGTACACAGCGGGAATGCCTGAGGATGGAAATAAAGGTATTGCCCCTTCTGTGAAACACACCCACTCTCTGCACATTCATCGCAATAGTGGGTCATGCATGACAAAGGACGTTCACCGACCTTTTCAACTTCTTTTTGAAACTTTCAGTCAGTAGTCTTTGTCTCGCATGTTGTCGGCCACTCTTTCAGAATGCTGATGATAATTTCCTCTACCAGTTAGATTGTGGCCTTGTAATATACGTGCTGATATTTTATTTATGCTACTATCACACTTAAATACTGTCATAAATGACTTCGATACTCATGCTGAGAGGGAGGTGTACTTTCAGTGGGTGTGGAAGTGTTATGTAAGTGAACAAAGGTCTGGTCCGGTGGAGGATTACTGTAATATGTGAGTGACGCCTCCCTTCAGAATACAGGAATGTGTCATGATTGATATTTTCAGTTGGGTGAATGGACCCTTATATATATGGAAGCTCGTAAAAAATTATCTCAATGATAGGTCAAAATAATGAGATTCATTCATTCATTTTGTACCGCTTATCCTCACGAGGGTCGCGAGGGTGTTGGAGCCTATCCCAGCTGTCTTCGAGCGAGAGGCAAGGTACACCAATGGTGGCCAGCCAATCACAGGGCACATATAGACAAACAACCTTTCACACTCACATTCATACCTATGGACAATTTGGAGCTGCTAATTAACCTAGCATGTTTTTGGAATGTGGGAGGAAACCGGAGTACCCGGAGTAAAACCCACGCATGCACGGGGAGAACATGCAAACTCCATACAGAGATGATGGGATTGAACTCGGGTTTCCTAGCTGTGAGGTCTGCGCGCTAACCACTCGTCCGCCGTGCAGACCCGAAATAATGAGACAAAAAGTTGAAATTCTGAGAGTCGAAATAAAAAGATAGAAAGTCGAACTAATAAGATAGAAAGTCAAAATAAGATAAAAAGTTGAAATAACGAGATAAAGTCGAAATAATGAGGAGTCGAAATAACGAGATAAGTCAAAATAACGAGAAAACAAGTCAAAATAACGAGATAGAAAGTCGAAATAACAAGATAAAAAGTTGAAATAACAAGATAAAAAGTTGAAATAACGAGATAGTCGAAATAACGAGATAAAGTCAAAATAACAAGAATATGTCAAAATAACAAGATAAGTCGAAATAACGAGAAAACAAGTCGAAATAACGAGATAGAAAGTCATAATAATGAGATAAGAAAGTCGAAATAACGAGATAAGAAAGTCAAAATAACAAGATAAGAAAGTCGAAATAACAAGATAAAGTCGAAATAACGAGATAAAGTCGAACTAACGAGATAAAGTCGAAATAACGAGATATAGTCGAAATGACGAGAAAACAAGTCGAAATAACGAGAAAACAAGTCAAAATAACGAGATAGAAAGTCATAATAATGAGGTAGAATGTCAAAATAACAAGATAAGAAAGTCGAAATAACAAGATAAAGTCGAAATAACAAGATAAAAAGTTTAAATAACGAGATAGTCGAAATAACGAGATAAGTCGAAATAATGAGAAAACAAGTCGAAACAACGAGGTAGAAAGTCATAATAATGAGATAAGAAAGTCGAAATAACGAGATAAGAAAGTCGAAATAACAAGATAAAGTCGAAATAACGAGATAGTCGAAATAACGAGATAGTCGAAATAACGACATAAGTCGAAATAACGAGAAAACAAGTCGAAATAACGAGATAGAAAGTCATAATAATGAGATAAGAAAGTCGAAATAACAAGATAAGAAAGTCGAAATAACAAGATAGTCAAAATAACGAGATAAAGTCAAAATAAGATAGTCGAAATAACGAGATAAGTCAAAATAACGAGATAGAAAGTCACAATAATGAGGTAGAAAGTCATAATAATGAGATAATAAAGTCATAATAATGAGATAAACTGCATTTTGTTGCCCTGTACAAGTGACATGAGCAATAACAATAAAGTTGAATCTAATCTAATCTAATCTAATAAAAAGTCGAAATAACGAGATAAAGTCGAAATAACGAGATAGTCGAAATAACGCGATAAGTCGAAATAATGAGAAAACAAGTTGAAACAACGAGGTAGAAAGTCATAATAATGAGATAAGAAAGTTGAAATAACGAGATAAGAAAGTCCAAATAACAAGATAAAGTCGAAATAAAGAGATAAAGTCAAAATAACGATATAAGTCGAAATAATGAGAAAACAAGTCGAAATAACGAGATAGAAAGTCATAATAATGAGATAAGAAAGTCGAAATAAGATAAAGTCGAAATAATGAGATAAAGTCAAAATAAGATAAAGTCGAAATAATGAGATAAAGTCAAAATAAGATAAAGTCGAAATAACGAGATAAGTCGAAATAACAAGATAAGTCAAAATAACGAGATAGAAAGTCATAATAATGAGATAAAAAGTTGAAATAACAAGATAAGAAAGTCGAAATAACAAGATAAGAAAGTGGAAATAAGATAAAGTCGAAATAACGAGATAAAAAGTTGAAATAACGAGATTGGAATGTGGGAGGAAACCGGGGTACCAGGAGAAAACCCACGCATGCACGGGGAGAACATGCAAACTCCACACAGAGATGGCCGAGGGTGGAATTGAACCCTGGTCTCCTCGGTGTGAAGTCTGCGCGCTAACCACTCGACCACCGTGCCACCCCAACTCTGTGTTATTTTAATTAAAAAAAAAACAAAACACCACCACTCCTTTTCCAACAGTTAGCATAACAGCACATTTTTCTATGACATCAACAGAAGGTAAACCCTACCGATATACACTATGTCGTTTGTACTGCACTTGACACTCGAATGACAGCGCTTGTTTCCATAACAACCACATAAACACAAAGCAAAAGTACCAGCTTGCATAGTCTTTGCAGCAACAACAACAAAAAAAAATCTACAAAGCTGTAAGTGGAAGTCCCGTAGTTTCCTGTGTACGGTGTTAATATCTGTCCAAGTATTGTTACACTGTGTATATTTTCACTGTGAGAACTTCGCAAGAACAGTTTGTCCTCGGTTTCTTTGTTGTGCCACACGGCAGAGATGAAAGATTGCTTGGAATTACGAGGAGATTGCGTGCACGCATACAGTATGAGTGGCATGTGACTCACGCTCAAAAGACAAAGACACACGGCATCCCATTTGGGTGTGTTTAGACGCCATTCACGTCTCTTGCACACAATGTGATCTCCCTCAAATAGGGTGCCAACGCTTGGATACTGTTGCTATGTAGTTTGAAAAAAAAAACGCTTCATAAAGTAAAGTGCCGGGGCGAAATATAATATTGCACCGGGGGAAAAAAATAGACACATTTATGATAATTCAGCATGAAAATTCCAGCACATGTAGTGCAAAAAAAAACCAAAACAACAACAGGCAAAACAGCAGTTCTTCTGCTTCCTGCAGTATTTGCAAAGACAGGCAAGTCCAGAACATCCTCTTACGGCACATGATGCTCGGGTGTCACAATACCATACTGTTCAGGGACCCAATTAAAATACAAGAAAATGCATGCACTAAGTCCATAGTTCATAAAACATAGAAAAAGTGCATTAAAAAAAGTCATAACAGACAGAACATCAATTAAAGTTGCAGAAAAAGTTATACGGTCACAGGAATAATGTCAAAAATATTACGGTAAGAGGATCATGATGAGTTAAATTTTAGCTACTAACTAACAAAATGCCGTTGTAATAAATATAATATAATATATATAATAAATAATAAATAATAAATAATAAATAATAAATAATAAATAATAAATAATAAATAATAAATAATAAATAATAAATAATAAATAATAAATAATAAATAATAAATAATAAATAATAAATAATAAATAATAAATAATATGTGGAGAATAAATGGATGACATCAAATATGAACAATGTACAGCGTAAACAGTAATTTGTACAAATAATTTAAATAATTTAGACATTAGCTATTATTGAATAGCATTAACAGTCGTTTCTTGTTTGTTGCAGTTACACAAAGTAGGATTTAATATTTAATCAATGAAATATTTTTGTAGTTAGAACACAAAAAAAAGTGTTTACTACGTTCTAACTGCAATTTAACATTATTAGAGCCCCCTAGACATAACTTAGCACCCCTATAGTTGCCTTTACACTCATATTACCTGATATTCAGTTGTAGCCATAAAAGAAAATAATACATTTAAAGCCAAATAAAGACTAATGCTTGTATGTGTTGTGTTTTACTACGGGGGATTGCGGAGCAGGATTGCGGACAGGAAGTGATGTGAGGGGTTCAAATTCCGACATGCAATAAAAGGCTGTTGCGTCTACATTACAGTAACATTACTGGCATCTAGTGACCGGTATACTAGATGCCTACTACATCTGTAGTACTACATCTACAATCCTATCATATTTCAATGCGTCTTCTGAATGCATTATCTTTGTATTTTTGTTCCATTTACATAACACTGACTTAAATATGATTATTTTTGACTAATATACTGGGTTAAAAAAATATTTTCAAAACTGGAAATAAGTCATTTTATGGAAAATTGTACTATAATTTCCCCAAACAAAGATCAACTCTTCAAGGATGCCCCACTCTCATATATAAATAATAAATAATAAATAATAAATAATAAATAATAAATAGTAAATAGTAAATAATAAATAATAAATAATAAATAATAAATAATAAATAATAAATAATAAATAATAAATAATAAATAATAAATAATAAAGTGGAGAATAAATAGATGACATCAAATATGAACAATGTACAGCGTAAACAGTAATTTTTACAAATAATTTAAATAATTTAAACATTAGCTATTATTGAATGAACAGTCGTTTCTTGTTTTGTTGCAGTTCCACAAAGTAGGATTTAATATTTAATCAATGAAATATTTTTGTAGTTGACCGGTCTAGAGTAGAGTACTCTACAATAGAGTACTACATCTACAATCCTATCATATTTAAATGCGTCTTCTGAATGCATTATCTTTTTATTTTTGTTACATTTACATAACATTGACTTAAATATGATTATTTTTGACTAATATACTGGGTTACAAATATTTTCAAAAGTGGAAATAAGTCATTTTATGGAAAATCGCACTATAATTACCCCAAACAAAGATCAACTCTTCAAGGATGCCCCACTCTCATTTATAAATAAAAAATAAAAAATAAAAAATAAAAAATAAAAAATAAAAAATAAAAAATAAAAAATAAAAAATAAAAAATAAAAAATAAAAAATAAAAAATAAAAAATAAAAAATAAAAAATAAAAATGTGGAGAATAAATAGATAACATCAAATATGAACAATGTACAGCGTAAACAGTAATTTATACAAATAATTTAAATAATTTAGACATTCGCTATTATTGAATAATTATTGTCGTTTCTTGTTTGTTGCAGTTCCACAAAGTAGGATTTAATATTTAATCAATGAAATACTGAAATACTGAATAATGAAATTGACTAATATACTGGGTTACAAATATTTTCAAAAGTGGAAATAAGTCATTCTATGGAAAATCGCACTATAATTTCCCCAAACAAAGATCAACTCTTCAAGGATGCCCCACTCTCATTTATGGCCACCATTCACAAACATCCCCTGTGGGTATCTTAAAAGGAAACTACAAGTTTTCATGTTGACTTATTAAGGGCTGGAGGATGGGTGAAGGTGGAGGGGGGGGGGGATTTTTTTCTCACAAAAACCCAGCCCTGCTTGGCGTGTGATTTCCCTGCTCCTGTCTTTAGATAAGTCAATTGGAAATCCCCGCAGAGAGAGGCTCCTCCCAGGCAGACAGGCGCACAAAAACCCAGTGCGCCTGCCTTCCTCTGCGCAAACTGACCCTTCGGATGTTTGCGTGTGCGTGTGCGTGTGTTGTGCACACTGTGTGTCTTTCTCACAGCCAACATGGACGTCCAAGGAGTATCTCACCACGATAATTTTACGGATTATAACAATATGGAAGCCAAACAGGGGAAAATATTACCCTGCCAGGACGAGCGTTTTGATAGCGGTCTGGATTCTCTAAAAGAGGACGATCTGGTCAGCTACATGGAGCATTTGACCGTGCACGTCAGCGAGGAGCATGTGCATGAATACGAGCAGTGGAGAAGCGTCGTGACAGACGACGGTGACACGTAAGTGTTTTTTTTTTTTTGCACAAAACTAGAAAAGTGCGCATTTATTTATGCAAAAACGTTTTTTTCTAACAATGCAAAAACGAAATAAGATATTGCATAAAGGATGTTTAAAAGTTGGGTGTATGGGCGGAGCCTAGGAAAGTCCCTGGCCCCACGCCAGTAACTGATAAAAGCATCAGACGTGTCAAACTGGTGGAAACAAGCAAAAACTCCACTCTTGCGAAACGCTCCTTTTGCACAGGCGTCCATTTTTTTTTACTTAACTTCTCCCTCCATGTATCTGATAGGCTTCTGCACTTGGCCGTCATTCATGAAGGCATCGAACAAGCCCGGCAGATGATCAAACTGTCCCACAATCACCCGTTTCTTAACGTACAGAACCACCAAAGACAGGTATGACAAAAACTTCATTTGAATGTGTGTAATGTAATAATGCTAATGCTAAAAACAAACAAAAAAAATTAATGTCCCTTGCAGACAGCTCTGCACATAGCCGTGATCACGGAACAGCCGCAATTGGTGGAACAGCTCCTGAAAGCAGGTTCCGACCCCCGACTCGCCGACGACAACGGCAACACTGCGCTTCACATAGCCTGCAAGAAAGGCTCACTGGCTTGTTTCGGCGTCATCACCCAAAACTGCCACCGCCATCTTACATCTATGCTCTCTTTCTCCAACTACAACGGTATGTTCAAGAAACGCATAAAAAATCACAAAAAAAAAAAATGAGTGGCTGTTATATTTTTTTTTTTGTTGCTCTCTAAGGATATAACTGTCTTCACCTGGCGTCCATTCAAGGCTACATTTCATTAGTGGAGAGTCTAGTTCGATTGGGTGCCGACGTCAATGCGCAGGTAAGGCGCCCCCCCGCCCCGCACGTCTGCATGTTGAAACTCGAGGAAATAACGTTAAGTTTTTTTGTAATACAGGAACAATGCAGCGGAAGAACGGCGTTACATTTGGCCGTGGATGTCCAAAACCCGACATTGGTTCGTCGCCTCATCGATTTAGGCGCAGACGTCAACTGCTTAAATTACGGCGGTTTCACGCCGTATCATCTCACTTACGGGCGACAAAATGACGACATACGGCGACAACTGCATGAGAAGACGGCACTGGAGCTGAGGGCATTACCCGACAGCGAATCAGACGACAGTGACATGGAGGATCTGGACCTGTCCGAGGACGAGGTCAGTTTTTTTTAAAAAAAAAGGGTCAATATCGGTTTTAGAATATCGACATATTTTAACGTTCTTCTTCTCCTTCGCAGTTGTATGACGACATAAAGTTCGGGAAGTAAAATCAACCACTCGTGGTGATGAAAGAGCTGCTATCGGGGTCATCAAGCCACGGCCCGAACACCTGCCAAGAAGGCCATAACAGTGCTGGCCCACAAGAAGGAATACAGTGTCCGGTTCCGGTCCACAACACACAAGCAAGACCAAGAACCACAGTTGTCTCTGTAATACCGTATAAGGATGTGAATCATGTAGTAAAGTGTACATACAGAGATATTATTTTTATACCTGTAAATATGTTAAACACTATCAAACAAAATAATACACATAATAAAAAACATTTAAATATGAATTACTGGTCTGTGTGAGGCATGTGTTTTTTTTTTTTGTTTTTTTTTTACTGGAACACAACCACAATTACTCACACGACACATCGACTTGACAGCGCTCGAGAGTTACGAGCCACGTTGTGAAAGACACACGGGTTCAAAACCGTCCCGTTTATAAACGCCATGCAAGCATGTGGGATTTCCTCGTATTGGGCGAGGTCACAAAGTGTGTGAGTCACAGCGTAAAAAAGTCCCAAACTATTGAACGCTCAGCCCTACCTAGTAATGAAGACATAATAAACGATCCAGATTGCTTAATTCATCATAGCAAGCAGGAAGCTTTGAAATTATTAGATATGTATTTTTTTTCCAGAACTGGTCCTAATGTTAAGTCATTGTAATTTTAATAGCAGCACACAGCCTATGATTGTAAACATGTGCAAGGCCGTGGAGACGTGCACGGGACTTCACGGGGGTTTCCACATGCTCGACTTGCTTCCTCATTTCTACAATCAGGAGATCACAGAATTCTAGATGACAACAGAAGATACAGATATGATTTATGGATAGGGAGAGAACATCCAAAAAGGGGGATTTGGGTACAGGGTGTCATTCAGAGATAGGTGGAGTGCAAGACAAATGATTTTATGATTCTGGAATACTGCCTGACTAACTGATGATGTCACTGCTGATTAAAAGGAGGATGATGTCAATATCGGTCACCAATAGAAATGCAGAGCTGCCATTTCCCAAAATACACCACAGAAAATTAGTATTGAATTGGAGACACACATGATCTAATATTACATGATCTGCATTATTATGTTTCCCAAAACAATATTTTTCATTTTACAATTTAATTAAATAACATAAAATTAAATTAAATTAAATACAATTTAATTTAATAAAATTTAATTAAATTAAATTTAATTAAATTTAAATAAAATTTAAAATTTCCTTCATTATTATTAAAATATTCACACACATCAGCTTTGACTTTGGAGAACATTGACTGACAGTTTTGCATCTTTTGGATGCGGAGGATGATGTCAATATCGGTCACCAATAGAAATGCAGAGCTGCCATTTCACAAAATACACCACAGAAAATTAGTATTGAATTGGAGACACACATGAGCTAATATTACATGATCTGCATTATTATGTTTCCCAAAACAATATTTTTCATTTAAAATTTAATTAAATTTAATTAAATTTAATAAAATTTAATTTAATTAAATTTAAATAAAATTTAAAATTTCCTTCATTATTATTAAAATATTCACACACATCAGCTTTGACTTTGGAGAACATTGACTGACATTTTTCAAAACAAAGACCTACCCGATTACTCCATTCATTCAAACGACGAAGAAAATAGTTAGTTTCATGCCTAAATATATTGCTAATGTACTCGTGTTTTAGGTGTAAAGGTTTAAAAAAAAAAATGTAAAAATTGGGTCAATTCTACAATGCCTCATGTCAGTCATGTGACTTTGCTGCATTCAGAGCTACAACAGGAAGCAGAGTCGTGCACAGCTCATGTTCCCATCCACGCCCCCCCCCTCCTGCTTCTAAATTTGACACATGAAAGCAGCACTGATGAAACAGGATGTACTATGTATGCTACATTCCCGGAAAAAAAACAAAACCTACTAATTCTGTATACATTAACACTTGAAAGTAAAACCAACAACAAATGTTATTTTACTCCAAAAGATTTTTTTTTAATTATCATTGAATTAAACGGTGGGATGAAATGTACAGCAAACAAGGATAACGCCAGACTTAATCCAACATGTGACCTGTCTTTGCTTGCTCAGTCCCGCTCTGCCAGGGACATCAGGTGAGTGTCCACTTCCGCCTCTGTCAGAATCCTGCAGAGGGAACACAGGATGTTGAGTGGGAAAAATCCCAGGATGGACTGAGGCTATTAATCATGGCAATCTGGTGCTACAATTAGGAATAGTACTATGTCTACATCCGGCGGCACGGCGGTTGAGTGGTTGGCGCGCAGACCTCACAGCTAGGAGACCAGGGTTCAATTCCACCCTCGGCCATCTCTGTGTGTGAGTTTGCATGTTCTCCCCGTGCATGCGTGGGTTTTCTCCGGGTAATCCGGTTTCCTCCCACATTCCAAAAACATGCTAGGTTAATTAGCGACTCCAAATTGTCCATAGGTATGAATGTGAGTGTGAATGGTTGTTTATCTATATGTGCCATGTGATTGGCTGGCGACCAGTCCAGGGTGTACCCCGCCTCTCGCCCGAAGACAGCTGGCATAGGCTCCAGCACCCCCCGCGACCCTTGTGAAGCTAAGCGGTAGAAAATGAATGAATAAATGAATGAATTTTAGAGCCCTCTAGACATGAAGTAACACCCCTATAGTGAACTTTATACTCATATTAGTAGACATAATAAGAGAAAATAAGATGTTTTTACGCTGCATGGCGGACGAGTGATTAGCGCGAGGGCCTCACAGCTAGGAGACCAGGGTTCAATTCCAGCCTCGGCCATCTCTGTGTGTGAGTTTGCATGTTCTCCCTGTGCATGCATGGGTTTTCTCCGGGTACTCCGGTTTCCTCCCACATTCCAAAAACATGCTAGGTTAATTGGCGACTCCAAATTGTCCATAGGTATGAATGTGCCCTGTGATTGGCTGGCGACCAGTCCAGGATGTACCCTGCCTCTCGCCCAAAGACAGCTGGGATAGACTCCAGCACCACCGCGACCCTTGTGAGGAAAAAGCGGTAGAAAATGAATGAATGTCTACTATATTTGGTAATTCGGAATGTAAATGTAACTATAGGGGTACTATTTCATGTCTACAGGGCTCTAATAACAGTCATAAGCAGGTTTACAATGATGCAAAGTCGACAATTACATTACACCCCCCCCAAAAAAAAGACTTAGTGCGTTCCGGTTTGTATCCATCATCTTTAAAATGGGTAAATAATTAACTTTATTATTGTGTAATCTCATTCTAGATCAACATGTTGACGTTTGAGAAAGAATTAAAACATGTTTACCTGAACTTGGGGTCTTGTGTTGTGACCACGGCCACTTCAAGCTCAGAGGGCTTGAAGTCAATGGAGAGAACAGTTGACAGACAAGAGATGGCCGTCTGGTACAAGAAAAACAGAGAAGGTGGGGGGGGGGGGGGGGGATTATATCGAAATTCCCCAACAACTGCAGCACTACATTCTTGCCGCTCGTGCAACACACACCTCGATGGTTTGTTCAAAGGTCCAGTCCAGTTTCTTTTTCACTTTCTTCTCCAGAAAACTGGTGGCTTCCGTCTGCTTCACGCCGGCGGCGGTGGCTTTGAAGCCGCAGTAGTAGCCCGCCGGGTCACATTTGTAGACCTGCGGGCCGCACTCGTCGTCTATGCCTATCACAATCATACCTGCGGGGTACAACGGCACGTTTGGGCTTTGGAGGTTTTGAGCCGTGACCTTGTGGAAGGGTTGCCTTCCGTGAACCTGATCAGTTAGCGTGCACAAGCTTTGTTAATTACCCTGGGCGGGGCTTTTGACTGCCGGCTGACTTTTTATTACAACACAACATTTTGCTCCTCAAATGTGCAAACAGGAATTAACGTCGGGATAAATTAGTATTTTTTGAACAGTACTCATTTGTGGCGGCCTGCCAATTAGAGTCCACCGTCCAGACTCTACGCCAGGGGTCTCAAACACGCGGCCCGCAGGACACTAGTTTGAGGCCCCCGATTTTAGATTTATTTATTACTGATTGATTGATTGATTTTCTTTATTCTTGATTTGTTTATTTATTTTTCATCTTATTTTGTGTAGAAAAATAAAAAGTAAGATATTTGAGAACCAAATTGGAACCAAAGCGAAGCTTTTAAAATTTTTTTGTTTTTAAAAAATGCGTTTGTTTTTTGGAAAACCTGATGCGGCCCAGTCTCACCCAGACCCGAGCTCCAGTGGCCCCCAAGTAAATTGAGTTTGAGACCCCTGCTCTACGCTATACTTACAGCAGCCCAGTGGTCGCATCTCAGCGTTCTGTGTGTAGACTTGCGAGATGTCTGCAATCCTCTTACACAGCATGTCCACGGGGATCTCGTAGCCGTACTTGTACTGCCAGTTAGCCGCCTCGTAGCGAGCTCGCTGAACCTGGGACCGGCTGTCAGCTGGCGAAGGCGTTGTTAAAAAAAAGAATACGGTCATTAATAAGTCAACAGTTTTGTTCTGATGTTTCATTTATAAAAAATGCTTATGTGGTTATTTCAGTTGGGAAGTGTTGGTGTGTAGCATTTTGGTCGAGAAAGCTGCAATGACCAAATATGGAGTGTGGAAAAGTAGGCAGAAGTGGTTGCGAGAACATATTAAAGGCCTTCTATGGGCACGGGTTGTCAAAGATGTTGGGAGGCGCGGTTTTTAATGTGTTAGTAACTCACAATGCCTTTTATTTACCTGTCATTCCGGACATGACACAGCCAATATTATCTGTTATTCTGAAAAGATGAGTCACAGTGTTGGAATCCAGAAGCTTGTCCTGGTGAAGGAGACAAGATGGAAACATAAGATTAAAAAAAAAATACATATATATATATATATCAGATTACCACAACACCTATCAGATTCTCCTTAATTCAGCCGGTTTACCAGCCCAACCTGTTCACGACCTTCTAAAATATGCGTTTTAACATTATTAGAGCCCTCCAGACATGAAATAACACCCCTATAGTCATCTTTACATTTGTATTAGCAAACATTGTAGACATAAGAGAAAATAAGGCATTAAGACTATGGCTGGCAGAGATGAGTGGGAGGACAGGAAGTGACGTTGGGGGTTCAGAATAGAGTTAAAGCGATCAAGTCTGGTGATTGTGTGTCTCACCCAACATTACAGTAACAATGCAGGCACCTAGTGACTAGTGTAGAATCCACCACAACATATTTGAATGAGTCTTATGAATGCCTTCTATTAATATTGTAGTTCATTTAACAATCTTTATGCTTGAAAATGCTTAAAGAGGATCTATTATGTTAATTTTCGGCCCCTTGGTATTGAGTTGTGGACTCCTATAGAGCAGCTAGATTTCTTTCTCGTAGCTAGCTTTCTAGATCTTCCAGAATGTGCCGCTGTTCCAGCTATATTTCCTTGGATTTCCAAAACGTTCCGTTTTAATTCCACATATGGCTCGACTCCGGGTGTTCCCATTCGGCTGTGATTGGTCCCATTTGACATGTACAGCTAGCAACTTGTACCCAGGCACGCCCATATAAGGAAGCCGGTGACTTCTCACAAGGCTCCATTGTGATGGTAGAATAAACCGAGCCATCCCAAACTTTTTTTAGGGCTCACGTCCAAATGCGCAAACCTCATTATCTGAAACTTTGGCATCTTTTAACATAATACAACATTTATAGGTCAGAAAAGTGGAAATAGGTCCCCTTAAACTTGGGCTTTTATTAAATGACGTGTCTACCGCTGTAAAAGATGAAACCAACATCATAGCTTCATGTCCTTGTGAACGAGATCTTAATCTCAATGGGAAAGTCTGAGCCAAGATCCAAAACCACGTGGCTGTGAAGCAGACATATCCAACCACAATGCTCCATTGTGGTCAACTCAATTAATTTAAAAGCATGACTTGGTTTTAACTGGAGAGACTTTCGGGTTGTAGTGTGCAAACTTAAAAAAGTATTTTCATCCACTCACCGGTACTTTTTTCTGTGTAACGACAACTGCACAGTCCTTCCCTCGTACGGCGACTGATGTGAGTCCACCTTGATTGATAGCCTTGAAAGCATATTCTGAAAGAAAACAACACAGAGTGTTTATGTTGATAAGAAAGTTGTTTTCCAGGAGTATTATCAAGTAAAATCACTGTTATTTATTTTCATCACGGTACCCGAATCTGCCAATGCAAAATAAAACATTGAAAATCTTCATACGTCATTACTGACTCTGCCTCATTACTACTTCCGGTCACAATAAATAATGCTGTCACTTTCATTATCTTCAAAATTAAAATATCACTCGTCATGCAACCCAACACCTAATTAAACAATCATTAATTAATCGATACGGTTTTAAAACTAAACTTCAATCAACTGGTAAAGTAATAGCAATTAATTACATTGGTTGCCTGGCGTGCTAATTTGCTAGCTAACCTCACTTGCTATTTAATCAACCAGAGGATTCAAGTCGTTGAATTATGAGCAACACAATAGTCGAAACATAACCGTAACAACATAAACAACATAAAGTAAATAATAACTTTGTCATAGCTGTGTGTTGTTTAGCAGCTACAACGGGAACAGTGTGAACCATGACTGAGCATTTAGCTAGCTAGCAAACATGACAGCCTTCCAGCCGGCTTTTGTTTAAAATGCTGCAAATACTAACCGACTTGATAAAGCCTTCCTTCGGGAGAGAAGATGGTAATATGTCGGTCAAACCCCGCACTCGATCCCCGGGACATTTTTCCACGGTAAACTTGACCGATAAGCTCGCTGAAATGAATCTGCAAGCGGTAACTAGCTTGTGCACAACTGTTTCAAACCAGAAGTGGAGCCGCAGCAACTAAAACTACATCCGGTGTGAGAGGTCTCTGCGGTCTCCATGGTAACGACGCATGCTTTGCCACTCAGGAGACGGGATAAGCACATGATTCCTTTTCGGGGTTTAGAAATATAAACAAAAAATATTATTATAATACAATCTAACAATTTCAAATAATATAAATAATACAAATAAATTATTGCAAATATTGTTTATTTTTAATGTATTTTTATAGCATTCATATCAATAAATGTAACAATTATTCTAATTATGAAAGATTAAAACCAAACTTCTTAGCTATAGGATTCTAAATCATAGATCAATAAATACATAGATAAATATTCTAAAATAATAATTCATAATAATATTTAATATTTAATTAATATATATTTAATATTTAATATACCAATATTTAATATTTAATTTTGTTTATAATTAAATATTAAATAATAAACATGATGTCACTTAATTGTTGTGAGTGCAGAGAGAAAGTAATGACACCATAATTAATTTAATTCTATATGTACTATATTATTTTTATTGCGGAAAATATTTTTATTTATATAGTTTATACACACATATATATATATGTATAATAAATTTATATAGTTTGTGTGTATCACATTTTTTTCCAATTAATTTATTTTATTAAAAAATAATATTCATTAGTTTTTATATTTGTGTGACTTTTATATGTATTATAAATATATGTTGTGTAATATTACTACTAATAATACTTATTTCAGTACTATTTCTTAAATTTGTATTTTACTTCATTTAGTAATTTTTATGCTTGTAGTTTTATTTAGCGCTTTAATGTTAAAAAAGTACATCATATTAATTACAATAACGATTTATTCAACTAGTGTCATACAGTACAGTCGTCGAATTCTTCGAGATGTATCGCGGCCTAGATTTATTTATGAATGGAATTTCATATGACTGATGCATCCCCCCACCCATGATTCATCATGCCCCCCTCTCTCCCCTGCTTTTGACCTTACTCCACGAAAGCGTCTCTCATTCATATACGGTATAGTTTCCATTCTGCGAGTGAAAGACCCCCACCCCCAGGTCTGCTTCAAGTCGTGTGGGACCCACTTCCGTTGTCACAGGTGTTTTTCCAAGCACTAAACTTTTTAATACTACTCACTTTTTCCATTTACAGTAACCAAAAATACTGCAAATAAATGTAATAAGAAAAGTTTCATCATGTGTGTAGCTTTGTGGAATGAGGAACCAAGTGAATTGGAAGTGGGGGGAAAAGTGTTGGTGGCAACGCTGCGTGTTGGCTTCCTTTAACTTTGACACATTAAAAAAAAAGTGCATAGTTTGTCATGTTGCAAGCAAACATGTGGTTGCAATGTCACTTGGCTGTGTGTTGCAATAGAGCGGCCCGCCTCCTTGTTTGCCTTCCAACATGAACAACATGAGAGCTGGCAAAGAAGGCATACCTTCCATTAGACTTAAAAAAAAAACAACCTTTGCTTTAAAACTAATGACATCATGTAAGTTATTTAACGTCTCTTGATTTTTAATTAGCCGATTATGAAAGGATAAATTGCTCGCTCTCTCTGCACTCGCAACAATTAAGTGACATCATGTTTATTATTTAATATTTATTATAAACAAAATAAAATATTAAATATTGTTATATTAAATATTAAATATTAAATTAAAATATTAAATTAAATATAAAATAGTGTTTATATATTCATATTTTATATATGAAAATAATGAATTATTTTTCAATAAAATAAATAACACAAAATAAATTCAATTAATTGGAAAAAAAATGTGATACACACAAACTATATAAATTTATAAATTATTTATATATATAACCTATATAAATAAAAATATTTTACACAATAATATAGTACATATAGAATTAAATTAATTATGGTGTCATTACTTTCTCTCTGCACTCGCAACAATTAAGTGACATCATGTTTATTATTTAATATTTAATTATAAATAAAATAAAATATTAAATATTGGTATATTAAATATTAAATACATATAAAATTAAAATATTAAATTAAATATAAAATATAGTTTATATATTTAATAATTTTGATGAATCTTGTATACAGTATAGTTGTATATTTTATTGTATAAACTTATATTTACAATACATATAAAAGTCACAAATATAAAAAATAATGATTATTATTTTTTAATAAAATAAATAACACAAAATAAATTAAATTAATTGGAAAAAAATGTGATACACACAAACTATATAAATTTATAATATATATATATATATATATATATATATATATATATATATATATATATATATATATATTACACAATAAAAATAATATAGTTCATATAGAATTAAATTAATTATGGTGTCATTACTTTCTCTCTGCACTCGCAACAATTAAGTGACATCATGTTTATTATTTAATATTTAATTATAAATAAAATAAAATATTAAATATTGGTATATGAAATATTAAATAAATATAACATTAAAATATTAAATTAAATATTACATATAAAATATTGTTTATATATTTAATAATTTTGATGAATCTTATATACAGTATAGTTGTATATTTTATTGTATAAACTTATATTTACAATACATATAAAAGTCACACAAATATAAAAAATAATGAATATTATTTTTTTAAATAAAATAAATAACACAAAATAAATTAATTTATATATATTTATATATATTTATATATATTATATATATTATATTTTTAATTAATTGGAAAAAATGTGATACACACAAACTATATAAATTTATAATAATATACTATATAAATAAAAATATTTGACACAATAAAAATAATATAGAATTAAATTATTATGGTGTAATTACTTACATTTAAAGTTTTTATAAATATACTTATATTATTATTTTGTTATTTTTTTTAACTGCAAGTAAACTAATTATTTTAACTAAATGTATCATGTTTTTGGAGGACATATCTTTATTTATCTGCATTTCCACCAGAGTAACTGTCATGTGACATTGAGAGAAGCATTTGCTTCTCACAAGGAAGTGAAACTGGGGGGAAAAAATGTATATCCATATATTTTAAAAATAAGTTCACTGGTTTCCTTTGTGCAACTTTTTGTGACACAAATACACGAAGAACACAAATGAACACAAATTATCTTAACCAAAAAACAGAAAATTTGCAGATTTTTTTGTTGTACATTTATTTTTTTGGTACAATTTTTTAAATTAAATGTTTCTAAAACATGCATTCATTTTTGTTTTGTAGCATAATGCACTATAATGACCAAAAATATATATTATTTTAATCATTTCATTTCAGCCGCCATCTGAAGACACTGATGGAGAAGTCACCCATGCAAACCACTGTTCCACCGTGCAGGCTGTTAAATACTCCACTTCATCCAGTGACTGAATTACGGCCACTGGCAAGACTTATATCGCGGTCCATGTGACGGGTCCAAGTCTTCATGCCTTGAACATGTTCAGATATTTTTATTTCTTGGGGAAAAAAAATGTAGCAAATTGCACCTTGGCAGTCGGTGTGGTACTAAAGCGGGGTCAAAGTCATGTGCAGGAAACATTCCAGTAGCGACAGTCATGATGATTGCGCACTTCCGCGGAATGCTGTGACTCGTTCCTTCTTCAGCTGCACGGGGACTTTCTTCTGTCATGTCTGTTTCACTAATTACCCAACCATTAGAAATGATATGTTCATAAGTTATGTATGTTTGCTTGCTGAGGATGCGTTGCCATGGGAACCCGAGGTAAATGGAGGTGTTGTGGGGGGATGAGAGTGAACATTTTGACTGCTAATGCTAAATTTGACATAAACATTCCCTCCTGATTAAAAATAGACGCACTTCTTGTCCGTGTATAGCAGGGGTCTCAAACACGCGGGCCGCGGGCCAAATGTGGCCCGCAGGACACTAGTTTGAGGCCCCCGCCTTGATATGAAAGTTTAATGTTAGTGCGGCCCGCAGAAGTTTGATATGGATGCTGTATGGTATCATGTACCCAGAAAAAATTATTACGTTTGATTAATGTTCATGTTAAAGGTCAAATAACTGTTAATAGTTATCCTCCCTATCCGTGTGGAAGTGGTAAGTTTTTGGCTTTTTTGAGTTTAAAGGTAATAACTTGGAGGCTACCGTTTAGGTCGCTAGCGCTCTAGTTTGCGAGTTAGCATGTGTCTCAAGACCCTGCAGTTGCGCAATATGTTGTAAATAAAAAGAGTATAAATGTGACTATAGTCGTGTTTTGTCATTTCTACAGGGCTCTAATAATGCTTTGTTAATTTTAATCTGAAAAAAATAATTTGTCTACCCACCAACTATATGTGGTTTCTTAAGTTTTTATTATTTGCCGTTTTATTATTATTATATTTATTTATTACTGATTACTGGCCTCAAGTTAGAATACCATTGTTCAAATCTTATGCTGCAGGGACTTCAATCGAGCTAACTATTTAGCTTTGTTTTTTTTCTTTTAAACTTAAGAAGCCATAATTTACCACTTCCACACGAATGAGAGCATAACTGTTTTTTCAATGAGAATAAGAGGAACCCAAACAAATGGCAACTCTGCGATACGGAAGTCACAATTGGTTACTTGGTCCCAAACCCTACCTACTGCAATCAATGAATTTCCATGATGTCGGAATGTTCAATGTTAATAAAAGCAATATTTTCATAGAAAATAGAGACATGAAATATGGTCACTTTTAGACTCCTATTATTCATTGTTCGTAATACATTGCTCAAATATTATGCTGCAGGTACTCCAATCAAGCTAACTATTTAGCTTTGTTTTTTTTCTTTCAAACTTAAGAAGCCATAACTTACCACTTCCACACAAATGAGAGGATAACTATTTTTTCAATCAGAATAAGAGGAACCCAAACAAATGGCAACTCCGTGACTTTCCGTACGAAAGTCATCATCTTAATGTTTAACGCCAGCCCCCACTCTCTTAACAGACAGCTCCTCTAAAAGGGAACTTGGGGGTTCCAAACCTTATCCTACAGCATAATTATGGGAACCGCTATTTCCCGGTGAGACCAGCGAAACCAGTAATCTCATGGCCTTGGATGAGCGTAACCACTGCAGTGATGCCAACTGCAACAAATCACAACCGGACCACATGCCGCGAGTAATAAATAAGCAAAGCAACGCATCCAGCCGATACATTAAAAGGAACAATGATACCACTGTATGACTAAATACAGGGCAAGCATGGATGAAGACTACAGTTATAGACATGCTTGTGGTCCACGATGGAGACTGAAGGATCCAACCAAACAGCATGACTCATGCTGCACGCACTACTGTACGCCTATAAAAATCCCCCCTCTCTAAACACTTTTGCATTCATTAATTGCATGTCCGCACTGTCCGCGGATGGAAATAATGTTCTCATGGATCATGTTTTGTTATGTCAATGTCAAAAAGGATTATAAATAAAAAAACGACTTGAGCGGTGAAGTCATCGCAGGGAATGATGGGGGGGAATTTGGAGTGACAACACTTCCCAAAAATTCACTTGATATACTTTTTCTTTTTTTTGGAGATTTAAAAGCAGTTAATAGCCAATACTTCACTTTATTTAAGCGCCTAAATTCCCTTTTGTCACTTCTGCCTCTTCTATCAGGCTTCCCGTACTTCCAAAGTGCTGTCAGGAAACTTAATCTTCCCTCCAACATCCCCAGTCAGGGGATATTTATTGCTAGCTGGAGGGTACTCAGGACTCCACGGTAGTATAAGTGACTTTCATTTCAGCTGCGAGACTTTTTCAAAAACACAAGAATGTCCTCATGCTGCTCGGCTGGAATTTTTGTTGGGAATTTCCCGCTATTGTAAATGTGTGTGTGTGTGTGTGTGTGCACAGTTGTACGCTTCGGGCCTGCGTGCAGCAGCGCTCGAGTGACTACAAACAAGTCCGACCGACCCACATGGGTGTCTTATTTTGGAAAAAAAAAAAGGTGAACATGGCGGCTTTGAGGTGACAACAACACCCGTATGATTACATCGTTTTCAGCTAGTTACGTTCAACTCGGTGGATTTAAAAGTCGGATCTGATTTACTGGTTTGAGTGTGTGGGAACACAAAAAAAGAATGCATTGAGAGCTGGTACGGAGTCGAACACTGCAATAACAAAATACACTGCATACTGTATAGTGTGAATGTTTGCATGTTTATCACACTTAAAAGGTAGATAAAGCTTTAGGACTCCAACAAACCACAGTGAGAGCCATTATGCAAAAATGGCAAAAACATGGAATGGTGGTGAACCTTCCATCCATCCATCCATCCATCCAAGAGGTCACAAAAGACCCCACAACATCCAAAGAACTGCAGGCCTCACTTGTTAAGGTCAGTGTTCATGACCATAAAAAGGACACTGGGCAAAAACCACCATGAATGCTCATCTCAGTTTTGCGAGAAAAATCTTAATAATCCCCAAAATACTCAAAAGTTGAACTCCCATTACATCTGATGTAAAAATAACGCCACATTTCAGAAAAAAATAATATCATACTAACAGTATAATATGGTGGTGGTAGTGTGATGGTCTGGGGTTGTTTTGCTGCTAAAAAGACCTGGAAGACTTGCTCTGATAAATGATGAACCTTGAATCCAACCAAGAGGTCACAAAAGACCCCACAACATCCAAAGCACTGCAGGCCTCACTTGTTAAGGGCAGTGTTCATGACCATAAGAAAGACACTGGGCAAAAAGTGGTTGCATGGTCGAGTTCCAAGACGAAAACCACCATGAATTCTCATCTCAGTTTTGCCAGAAAAAATCTTAATGATCCCCAAAATGCTCAAAAGTTGAACTCCCATTACATCTGATGTAAAAATAACGCCACATTTCAGAAAAAAAGAACATCATACCAACAGTAAAATTTAGTGGTGGTAGTGTGGTGGTCTGGGGTTGTTTTGCTGCTAAAGGGACCTGGAAGACTTACCCATTTCTACAGCACAACAATGATAAAAAATACACCAGGAAGTCCACCAAAACCAAATGAAGACTTGGGAGCGACGGCTTCCTAACACAATCTTATCCTGGATCGACTAAGAGTAAAATATGGTGGTGGTAGTGTGATGGTCTGGGGTTGTTTTGCTGCTAAAATGACCTGGAAGACTTGCTGTGATAAATGGAACCATTTCTACAACATCACAATGATACAAAATACACCAGGAAGTCCACCAAAACCAAATGAAGACTTTGGAGTGACGGCTTCCTAACACAATCTTATCCTGGATCGACGCTAGAATGAATCCTTAAGAATTGTGTTTCCAATTGTACCCCAAAATGGAAAGAGTTTAGTGTTTTCCAAAGTTGAACTCCCATTACATCTGATGTAAATATAATGCTACATTTCAGAAAAAAATAACATCATACTAACAGTAAAATATGGTGGTGGTAGTGTGATGGTCTAGAGTTGTTTTGCTGCTTTTGGAGTGACTGCTTCCTAACATAATCATAGTGCTCCGGATAGACGCTAGAATGAATCCCTTAGAATTGTGTTTCCAATTGTACCCCAAAATAGAAAGAGTAAAATATGGAAAGTAAAATATGGTGGTGGTAGTGTGATGGTCTGGGGTTGTTTTGCTGCTAAAATGACCTGGACGACTTGCTGTGATCAATGGATCCATTTCTACACCATCAGAATGATACAAAATACACCAGGAAGTCCACCAAAACCAAATGAAGACTTTGGAGTGACGGCTTCCTAACATAATCCTTTCCTAGAATTGAGTTTCCAATTGTAGCCCAAAATAGAAAGAGTAAAATATGGAAAGTAAAATATGGTGGTGGTAGTGTGATGGTCTGGGGTTGTTTTGCTGCTAAAATGACCTGGAAGACTTGCTGTGATAAATGGAACCATGAATTCTGCTGTCTACCAAAAATATCCCACAACATCATAGCAACAGTAAAATATGGCGGTGGTAGTGTGATGGTCTGGGGTTGTTTTGCTGCTAAAATTACCTGGAAGACTTGCTGTGATAAATGAAACCATTTCTACAACATCAGAATGATACAAAATACACCAGGAAGTCCACCAAAACCAAATGAAGACTTTGGAGTGACGGCTTCCTAACATAATCCTATCCTAGAATTGAGTTTCCAATTGTACCCCAAAATGGAAAGAATTTAGTGTTTTCCAACATCTATGTGTCAGCCTCTTCAATGGGGCTTTGTGCTTTGGTGGAAAACAACAACATGTTGAAGAATGTACGAATCCCACTTTTTTTTCTGGGGTGTTTGACTACTGCTGACCTCCAGTAGCACAGTTACTTGGAAACGGCAAGTAAAAAAAAAAAAAAATCCCCCAAACTTTCCCTCAGCACAAATGTCTCCTCCTGCTGCCAAGATAATGTCCTTTTCAGGCTTCCGATGATTCGCACTGCAGCGGACTGACTGATTGACAGGCTGCCTGACTGGGTCGCGTGCAGCGGGTCGCCATGTGTGTTGCTAAATGGCTTTTCCAGGGGTAGAGCAGAGGGCAGGGTTGATGGAATTGAGGAGGGGGGGGGGTAATCTTAGGGATGCTTTCACCAGATGTGTACAGTAGCGGTTGGCCAGGCGCACATCTGCAAACGTTTGAACTTACTTGGGGGAATTCCTCTCTCACTGCTTGGCTTTGTTTGACTGGATCCTCAGCTCGGGACAATGAGCTGCTTGACTGCCTCCCTCCGCTCTTCCTTTCAAATTCCCCCCCTCCCTCCTCCTCGTGTCTCGCGCTTCTCCCGCCGCAGACAGTCAAACCGGTCGAGTTAGCAGCTACAGCGGCATCGGATCCTTTTGTTTGGAGGAAATGCAAAGAAGATTAAAAAGAAAAGAAGCAGGCGCAGCCGTAACAAGCACTTTGGGGGTGAATTACAGCAGCTATAACCTCATAGGTATCATATCATTAGAATTGCACATTACTTACAGACATTAAGTCTCCAAGGCAGAAGTGTATTAGAAAGTATTTGGGAACTAAAAGGATCTCAGATGCTCGATGTCATTCAAGTTGTGTGCCCAAAAGGTGTCACCCAAAAGGTGCCACACTCACATTCATATGACTGATCTTATTAGAGCCCTGTAGACATGAAATAGTACCCCTATAGTTACATTTACACTCCTAATTACCAAATACAGTAGGACAATTTGGAGTCGCTAATTAACCTAGCATGTTTTTGGAATGTGGGAGGAAACCGGAGTACCCGGAGAAAACCGACGCATGCACGGGGAGAACATGCAAACACCACATGGCCGAGGGTGGAATTGAACCCTGGTCTCCTAGCTGTGAGGTCTGCGCGCTAACCACTCGACCGCCGTGCCTTCCCCTGTTTTAAATTTATGCAATATATATTTAATTATATATACAGCCGACCCTCGTTTATAGCGATTACTTGGTTTCAAACCTGACCGCAATCAATGAATTTCCGTGATGTCGGAATGTTCAATGTTAATAAAAGCAATATTTTTATAGACAATAAAGACATGAAATATGGTCACTTTTAGACTCCTATTATTCATTGTTCGTTATTCATTGCTCAAATCTCGAGCTAACTATTTAGCGTTGTTTTTTTTCTTTTAAACTTAAGAAGCTATAACTTACCACTTCCACACGAATGAGAGGATAACTGTTTTTTTTTTCAGAATAGGAGAAACCGGGCGGCACGGCGGTCAAGTGGTTCCCGGTGAGACCAGTGAAACCAGTAATCTCACTATTTAGCATTGTTTTTTTTGTTTTAAACTTAAGAAGCCAAACACTTACCACTTCCACACGAATGAGTGGATAACTTTTTTCATTCTATCAGTATCAGATCCTTTGTTTGGATGAAATTCACTTGGGGGTGAATTACTTGTTAGCATGGACCGAGTACACTCGAGAAAATACTTTTTCCCCAAACGCTATGAAGCAACAAAGGGGGCTAATTATGCTAATTTTTCGCCCTTTTGTATTGAATTATGGACTCATATAGAGCAGTTTCACGGAATAACCCGCACACAAAGCTTCCGAGATCTTCCAGAATCTGCACCTATTCCAGCTGTATTTCATTGGCTTTCCAAAACGGGGAAGTCAGTTCTACAGCTTGTATATTCAGGAACGCCCATATAAGGAAGTAGAAAAGAGCATTCAGACCATCCCAAAACGTCTTCTAGGGCTCACTTCCAAATGTACAAACCTCATTATCTGAAACTTTGGCATTATTTAAAGCGAGATTGAATTATGAACTCATATAGAGCAGTTTCACGGAATAACCCACACACAAAGCTTCCGAGATCTTCCAGAATCTGCACCTATTCCAGCTGTATTTCAATGGCTTTCCAAAACAGGGAAGTCAAGTCTACAGCTTGTATTCAGGAACGCCCATATAAGGAAGTCCCAAACATCCCATACGTCTTCTAGGGCTCACTTCCAAATGTACAAACCTCATTATCTGAAACTTCGGCATCATTTAACGCGAGAATACGACATTCTAACTACATTTATGTATATATGAACGTTGTAAGCATCTGTGAGAATAACCTCATTTGAACTCCCATTATTCGTCCAAGGACAAGTGATTATGATAATTATGCCCTTGACATTGTAACAAAAAACAACTGTAATGATGACATAATAATAATGATGTAATGTACTGATGAGACTTGGAACCATGCACTGTCCTATTATGCTCATTTGACATGATATATGACTTTTAAACATATGAAAAAGTGGTTGTAGTACAACTATGTGCATTTTAAATTAAATAAAAATGTAAACAAAGTGCATCACAGAAGTATTTCAAGTAAATATAAATATAGATGTTTACATTTCCTGGTTGTTTGCAGTACCGTTGTGCCACCATTATGTCAGCTCTAACAGTACAAACATTGCAACGTCTGTCTTTTTTGAGTCTGAAACGATCCCAAACTTTTGACAGCTTCTGTCCCAGTCCTCCCTTTTTTTTTTTTTCCGCATGAGCCACATCTCTCCATCGCCACACAGAACACGGTACCACCCGCTCTATTGCAGCAGCATGCAGAAACTAATTCCATGTACTTTAATATCCGGTCTGGATTTGATCAATTTGGATTTGTTACACACAAAGCTTGTTTTTTTTTTAAAATCTATTTAAAGATTTTACCAATGAATTTTTCGAGTTCGATTCCACCCTCGGCAATCTCTGTGTGGAGTTTGCATGTTGCATGTGGGTTTTCTCCGGGTACTCCGGTTTCCTCCCACATTCCAAAAACATGCTAGGTTAATTAGCGACTCCAAATTGTCCATAGGTATGAATGTGAGTGTGAATGGTTGTTTGTCTATATGTGCCCTGTGATTGGCTGGCCACCAGTCCAGGGTGTACCCCGCCTCTCGCCCGAAGACAGCTGGGATAGGCTCCAGCTGAGGATAAGTGGTAGAAAATGAATGAAAATTGCATTAAAATACAAACAAATTGGCGAAGACGAATGGTTAGCGTGCAGGCCACACAGCTAGGTGTGTTTGCATGTATTCCCCGGTTTCCTCCCACATTCCAAAAACATGCTAGGTTAATTAGCGACTCCAAATTCTCCATAGGTATGAATGTGAGTGTGAATGGTTGTTTGTCTATATGTGCCCTGTGATTGGCTGGGACAGCTGGGATAGGCTCCGACAAGCCCGCGAACCTCGTGAGGATAAGCGGTAAAAAAATGAATGAATAAAAATAGAACACAACTAAATATCGAAATGTCCAATCAAGAATTTTGGTTACTTGCAGACAAACCACAAACCGTTTTTGACCCAGAGATGGGATGTGACAGATTTCCTGTTTCCTTCAAAGTACATTTTTCACACCTCTTTGCTTTGAGCACATGTCAGTGGTGGGTTGCTCTTTATGCAGGAAAGTACCCAAAGTATCTGGACCTGAATGTACAGTACCATACCCTCCCCACACCCAGGCACATTGTTCTAAAGGGGATGTTTCACTACTGCTCTCCTGCGACCAGCAGTTGCATAAGCCATTCTGAAAAAGGAAGCAGGCCTCCACCCCGCCAGTCAAAACACTCAATGACCACTCATACTATGCCATCAAACTTAAGAGTAAAAGTCTCACTGTTATGAGAGGCGCTTTAAATTAGCGGTATCATTAATGAAGTGCTGGACAATATCGGATATCAGGATCTGAGCATCCTTAAATAAATCTGTTAGCATTGCCAAAGTTGACTGATGACACCATTATTGACATGACTATTGGGCAGCATATGATGATAGTCACTAGATGGATGGAGGGAGGAAAGGAAGGAGGGAGGGAGGGAGCATCGAACCGCCAACCTTAAAAAGCTGGAGGTCCACAATGTGTTCATCATCACTACCATTGTTGCAAACACCTGCAGCTTGCAAACTGGCAGCTGAAAGCAATAACCGCTCGGGAAATTCCAGAACACAATGAACATAATAGTTAAAAAAAAAATGATCAAGTGCACATTTTTTTGGGGGGGGGGGGGGGGGGGGGGGGGGGGGTTAGATGTTTACTCTCACTGTTGAAACTAAACATCAGTTCATTTTGCCTTTAAACATAAAATATGGTTTTCGCGTTGAATGCCCTCATTGTCTGAGAAGATGCTGCGTCTATGTTCGAGGATAAAGACCTGGACGCCCCCCCCCATCCCCTCAGATGAAGGCTGTCCTATCTAGTCTTTGAGCATGAACTGATGGTAACACTTAACGATAAGGTGCACACATTTACACTAGTTAATGAGAAATGAACCTACTCCACCCAAACCACGACGCAATCGTTCCTCATCAGCTCCTCAGTAACTACTCATTAGTTCCACAATAACCACTCCAAATGCATGTGCCTAAGTTCATTGGTAATGACTCTACTCATTGGTTCCTCGGTAACAACTCTAAATGCATGTGCCTTGGGTCATTAGTAACTTCAATACTCATTAGCTCTTCAGTAACTACTCTAAAGTTATGTGCCTTAGGTCATTAGAAACTTCTATACTCATTAGTTCCTCTGGAACTACTCTAAACTTATGTCACTTGTCACCTGTTACTACTTTACTTATTAGTTTCTCAGTAACTACTCTAAATGTATGTGCCCAAGTACCTCAGTAACTACTCATTAGTTCCACAATAACCACTCCAAATACATGTACCTCAGTTCATCAGTAACTACTCTACTCATTAGTTCCTCTGTAACCACTGTAAATGCATGTGCCTTAGGTCATTGGAAACTTCTATACTCGTGAGTTCTTCAGTAACTACTCTAAACCTATGTCGCTTAATGCTTGTTACTACAGTAACTACTATAAATTTCCCTTAGTTCCTCAGTAACTACTCTACTCATTAGTTCCCCAGTAACTACTTTGAATTTATATAACTCAGTTCGTCTGTCACTGCTCTACTCATTACTTCCTCAGTAACTACTCAAAATGTATGTAGCTTAGTTTCTCAGGAAATAACCTACTCATTCTTTCCATAGGTCCTCTATTAATAACTATTCAACTCAGTTCATCAGTAACCACTCTAAATTTATGTAGCTTAGTTCCTCAGCAACTACTCTAACTTTATGTAGCTTAGTTCCCAAGTAACTACTCTTAATGTGCGTGCTTTAGTCCCTCAGTAACTACTCAGATTTATGTAGCTTTGCTCCTCAGTAACTACTCTAATTTATGTAGCTGAGTTCCTCAGTAACTACTCTAATTCATGTAGCTCAGTTCCTCAGTAACTACACTAAATCAATGTACCTTAGTTCCTCAGTAACTACTCTAATGTATGTAGCTTAGTTCCTCAGTAGCTACACTAAGTCTAAAAGTGCATTCACGTTGCCTTTGATGATTCAGGGGATGGGTGCTCTGCTCTCTTAACAGCGCAGCTCTCAGAGGATGCGGAGGCTGAGGGGGTGATACGGGAGACCAGGCAGCGTTGGAAATCCCCTTCCCTCATGTTGGGTCCCCGCTGAGGCCCACATTAAAGCCACGACTGCTGTCCTCATTATGTTCCCTTCTTAAGTATTTCTATATGTCTCACTTTTCTTTTTGTCTAGCATGCCCCCTAACCGCTGTTGCTATATTCACATGTACCTCAGATACCACAGTGCAGCGGTGTGCTCTACTTTATTTACAGCAACAGTCAGCTATGGTGCATTCAAGGCCATGCACGAAGAAATCCAACAGGTGGGACCGTGACCTCAAAACACATATTTGTCTGATTGGGTTCATGCCAACTGTCCCTGTCCTTACTCGACTTTGTCAGGCAGCATCAGTACCCGTATATAAAAATACCCATTCATTCATTCATTCATTTTCTACCGTTTTCCTTACAAGGGTCGCGGAGGGTGCTGGAGCCTATCCCAGCTGTCTTCGGGCGAGAGGCGGGGTACACCGTGTAATGGTGGCCAGCCAATCACAGGGCACATATAGACAAACAACCATTCACACTCACATTCATTCATTCCCCCGGTGGAGGAGGGGTGGGGGGGGGGGGTCATACATGTGCAGCCAAAGTTACCTTTTAAGCAAATTCAGTTGAAAAACGGTCCCTTAATGCAGACTAAACAGTCTAGTCCAGTCCAGATTAAGTACTTTTTGCTCCCCCCATGAGTTTTGAAGGAGCTCCAACAACACAAAAGGTGCAGCTCTAAAACAAGGCAAACTGTAGGTTTAATAATCCGTATCGCAGGTACAGTAGTTAATTGAGTCATGTGTCAGCATGACATTCGAGTGCACCAAACTGGTCTCCCAAGAACACTAACCAGCTCCTACCCCCCCCCCCCCCCCCCCCCCCAACACCACTAATACTACAGCCCACAAAAATGTCAGATATGCTGAAAAGCAGCATGCAACTGCAGGCCGCCATACACACACACAAACTGGGAGGGATCGGAATGGGAATATTGAAGCAGTTTGGGACTTTACAAGCAGACGTGCGGATGACGATGTAAGGCTTCATTAGTGAGGTCAGGTTGGATAACAATGCTTACATTCTCGTCTCTGGGTTTTCCCGCTGAATCACAGATTGATGACTGCCGCATGCATCACATCTCTCCCAGAAGGAAGCTGCTTGAAACGGGAGACGTCGAGTTTCCTCTTTGTTGCACTTTTACACACATGGAATGTTGTGGAGATTTGGTGTTTTTAGCATTTAATGAGGACTTTAATATTAATATATTTATTAAAAACAAAACAGGGCGGCACGGCGGTTGCGTGGTTAGCACGCAGACCTCACAGCTAGGAGACCAGGGTTCAATTCCACCCTTGGCCATCTCTGTGTGGAGTTTGCATGTTCTCCCCGTGGATGCATGGGTTTTCTCCGGGTACTCCGGTTTCCTCCCACATTCCAAAAACATGCTAGGTTAATTAGCGACTCCAAATTGTCCATAGGTATGAATGTGAGTGTGAATGGTTGTTTGTCTATATGTGCCCTGTGATTGGCTGGCGACCAGTCCAAAGTGTACCCCGCCTCTTGCCCGAAGACAGCTGGGATAGGCTCCAGCACCCCCCCCCGTGACCCTCGTGAGGAAAAGCGGTAGAAAATGAATGGATGAAAAAACAAAACAGCTTCAGAATGATCCATCTCACTGCTATTGCAGTGTCATGTTTATGTGCTGAGAACAATTGTGCCCCCCAGCGGATTTATAAAGAACTGCATGCAATTTTCATTTTCATTCATAAATTGCTCAGGGTCATTTTGGACTGCTACTGTTTTGTTTTATTTACATAAAAGCTAAACAAAAATCGGTCAGATGTAGTGATTTGTTTGGCAAACTAACAAAAATCCAAATCAATAAAAAAATGTAACCGTGCTGAGATTATTGGTTTATGGAAATTATTTTCAAACAGAAACAACAATCCCCTCTGAGGTTCTCAGCATGCATATGGAATTGAACGAGAAGCTAATGAAAAAAAAAAGCTGCTTTCAGGGCTCGACGGAGCCTTTTTGTACCCATATCAACTCCACAGGTGCCACTTTTACCTTTTTCAGATCTGCCCTGTTGAGAATATGAAGGTTCCAGCAGTAGCATGATGACTAATCAAGCGCTGTTTGCATGACTGTGTGCGAGCAGGCTGTCAGTGGGTGGTGGGTGGTGGACCGTCTGTCAGTGATGACATTCCGGAGAAGCTTTGCCAAATGCGCCTGGGCGTCATTTATGTCTTTGATTTTTACTCTATGCTGCCGTGCTGTCGCATCATGGCACCACCATGATGATGATGATGCGGAAGGAAACTGCTTATTGCGTAACGTTTGTGATACACTCATAGGACACTATGTAAGTAGTGTACCGGTACAATGGGATGACATTAAACACGGGAGTTGGATCAGAATTATCCAAAGTGAGCATGTTTTTGGAATGTGGGAGGAAACCGGAGTACCCGGAGAAAACCCACGCATGCACGGGGAGAACATGCAAACTCTACACAGAGATGGCCGAGGATGGAATTGAACTCGGTTCGCCTAACCACTCGACCGCCATGCAGCGTAAAAACATTATTTTCTCTTATTATGTCTACTATATTGGGTAATATGAGTATAAAGTTCACTATAGGGGTGTTACTTCATGTCTAGAGGGCTCTAAAATCCATTCATTCATTTATTCATTTTGTCCTCACGAGGGTCGCGGGGGTTCTGGAGCCTATCCCAGCTGTCTTCGGGCGAGAGGCGGGGTACACCCTGGACTGGTCGCCAGCCAATCACAGGGCACATATAGACAAACAACCATTCATACTCACATTTATACCTATGCACAATTTGGAGTTGCTAATTAACCTAGCATGTTTTTGCAATGTGGGAGAAAACCGGAGTACCCGGAGAAAACCCACACATGCACGGGGAGAACATGCAAACTCCACACAGAGATGGCCGAGGGTGGAATTGAACTCGGGTCTCCTAGCTGTAAGGCCCTCGTGCTAATCACTCGTTTGCCATGCAGCGTAAAAACATCTTATTTTCAATTCGTATGTCTACTATATTGGGTAATATGAGTATAAAGTTCACTATAGGGGTGTTACTTCATGTCTAGAGGGCTCTAAAATTCATTCATTCATTTTCCACCGCTTATCCTCACGAGGGTCGCTTTAATATCGATGTGGAACAAAGTATCGCGAAACAATATTTTCTTACACCCCTATAGCAGACACTGGGATAAAAGTAAAGTGGCTGTAGTGTGCAGTGACAATGCATCTATTGTGGAGGTTGTTGTGGACGCCCCACTGACCCCCAGCATACTTCCACTACGTACTAGCGAGTACAGTGGCGTTCTCTGAACAGACAGATAAAGGCTCTTTTGTGTCTTTTGTGATACACGCATTACGCAACATGTGACAGCACTCTCAGTCCAGAGATCAGAACAGTGCAGTTACGACCTATTTATTTCATGAAAACAATAGAAAATGTCAAAAATCAAGTACTATGAATTGATACACAAGTATAAAAAAATATTAGGTTGCTAGGATGGGTGTAGCGGTACCAAATAATCATAATTTGGTACGTAAGGGTCGTGATTTGGTTATTTTTTTCCTCCATTTCAATTATTTATTGTACATCAGGGGTCTCAAACACGCGACCCGCGGGCCAAATGTGGCCCGCAGGACACTACTTTGAGGCCCCCGCCTTGATATGAAAGTTTAATGTTAGTGCGGCCCGCGCAAGTTTGATATGGATGCTGTATGGTATCATGTACCCAGAAAAAATTATTACGTTCGATTAATGTTCATGTTAAAGGTTAAATAACTGTTAATAGTTATCCTCCCTATCCGTGTGGAAGTGGTAAGTTTTTGGCTATTTAAGTTTAAAGGAAATAACTTGAAGGCTACCGTTTAGGTCGCTAGCGCTCTAGTTTGCGAGTTAGCATGCGTCTCAAGACCCTGCAGTTGCGCAATATGTTGTAAATAAAAAAAAGTATAAATGTGACTATAGTCGTGTTTTGTCATGTCTACAGGGCTCTAATAATGTTTTGTTAATTTTAATCTGAAAAAAATAATTTGTCTACCCACCAACTATATGTGGTTTCTTAAGTTTTTATTATTTGCCGTTTTATTATTATTATTATTATTATTATTATATTTATTACTGATTGATTGATTTTCTTTATTCTTGATTTGTTTATTTATTTTTCATCTTATTTTGTGCAGAAAAATAAAAATTAAGATATTTGAGAACAGTGGAATGTTTTATGATGGCGTGAACGTGCAGGGCTGGGAGTTTCACTTTGAGTGGAAACAAGAGGTTGTTTATCTTTTTGTTTCTAGGATATTGTTTTTTTTGATATTCTATTCATTGTATGATTCATCTGAGCTGGGCGGAGCTACGGGACGTGCGGTACGTGTTTTTTTTCATCAGCCTCTCACTATTCATTTTCTTTTGTTTGACACATTTCTAATTAATGTGTTATTCTTACTTTGTTTTGTAGGTAAGAATCCTGCCGGTCCGGTAGTCTCTCATCTTTTGATTTGTTATTTGTCTCATTATATCTTTTTTTTTGTTTTGTTTTGTGTGCTGACCTCAGCGTGACATATTACGTTGTGAACTACTTCTAGTCTCCATGTTTCTCTGCCTTTCAGGGGAAATTTGTATGGCATTAAAATATTCACACAGAATATTGTCACTGCCGTTGAAATGATTTGCTTCAAACATGAGTGTGCATGGTGTGTTGACAGACTCGTGAAAATTACACTTCCAACATCTCTCTTGTTTCATGATGGAAGGGGATGTCTATGCTAACACTGGCTAGGCAAAGGTTGGGCTGCACTGTTTTTTTTTTTATCCACCTAAATCTCCACTTCTTTACCAAATGTCCTGCATTTTCACCCATGTTTAGGGACACTATGAGGGGAGTTAATATAAAAGCCCTGTATCAAAACATATAATTATGTGTACCGTTACACCCCATAATTACTATCATGAAATACAAATCAACACAGTAAAATACACCCGACATTCGAGCAAAATCCAGTGCAATTCAATTGAAGTTAATGATGCTGAATTTTGACTAAAAGTGCATGTACAACATATTATTTAATGTGGTTGTATTGTGATATAAAAGAAAATGAGTGCTTTCTATATGATTCACATGTGCAAATTAGCAAGATAATAATAAACATTGTTGAGACTACACATGCTCTAAAATGTATTAAAACTGAGCAGTGCTATAATGATGTGTTTGGTGAGTGGTATCGTTACACATAAAAGTGTTTTCCAGTAAAAAATAAAATAAAAATAAGCAAAATAAATGTACATAATGTTTGTGCGCCCTGCAGTGCAAAGTCAATGCTCTTGATACAATGATGGTGTCTTATGTACTACTATGTACTACGTATGTACTATGTACTTATGTGCTGCCTTGGCTGAAGTGGTGATCCAGGCACATTCTAGTAAAGGCACACTAGAGGAGCAAAATTTGACTTGCAACTTTTGGAGGCCGTTTGATTTTGTACACCAATCTTACTTCCGAATAAGACACTTAAGGTTACAATGAAAATGAAAAAATGACAAAAATGTCTCACATCAGGAGATAACAGTGCACATTTTGCATTTTGTTTGCATGTGAAAGTTAAAACGTTAAAATGACTGCTATATCTGTGTTAAGTTCATCCAGACATTTCGTGTGCGTGCCTAAGAATGGTTAAGTTGCCGTGACGATAGCGGGGACGACCATGGTGACGGAAGATACCTGATGTTCATTTTGGATCTGGTAGGCCACACCGGGCGGAGATACAGAAGTTTCCGTGTCGGTGATTGACTCGTCTGCTTCCTGAACATGTGACTCGTCGAAGGTGTGTTCCGCTTCTTCTGACAGGCGGGTTTCCTCGTTCTCCTCCTCCCTCTGACACGCATGGACATGCGGGGTAAACTTTTGAATTAAGTAAGAAATGCTCTTATTGGATTTACCTGTTTCTTTATCCTGTAATATTCATCGATGGCGTACTGATATTTGGCTGATGTTATCCCAAAAAAGGAGGCCATTCTCTCCCCGAGGTAGTCACAGGCTGGAAAACAGTATTGGAAAATCAATAGGGACAAGAGCTGGGCATGATGGGAAAATTAGTCGGCAAGGAAAAAGCGACGGGTCAATAATTTTGACGTACTTTGAATATTAAAAAACCTTTTTCAACACCTTCCAAAAACATGCTAGGTTAATTAGCGACTCCAAATTGTCCATAGGTATGAATGTGAGTGTGAATGGTTGTTTGTCTATATGTGCCCTGTGATTGGCTGGCCACCAGTCCAGGGTGTACCCCGCCTTTTCCCCCAAAGACAGCTGGGATAGGCTCCAGCACCCCCGCGACCCTCGTGAGGATAAGCGGTACAAAATGAATAAATGAATTAATGAATTTTAGAGCCCTCAAGACATGAAGTAACACCCCTATAGTGAACTTTATACTCACGTTACCCAATATAGTAGACATAATAAGAGAAAATAATGTTTTTACGCTGCATGATGGTCGAGTGGTTAAGAGACCTGAGTTCAATTCCACCCTGGGCCATCTCTGTGTGGAGTTTGCATGTTCTCCCTGTGCATGCGTGGGTTTTCTCTGGGTACTCCGGTTTCCTCCCACATTCCAAAAACATTGCTAGGTTAATTAGCGACTCCAAATTGTCCATAGGTATGAATGTGAGTGTGAATGGTTGTTTGTCTATATGTGCCCTGTGATTGGCTGGCCACCAGTCCAGGGTGTACCCCACCTCTCACCCGAAGACAGCTGGGATAGGCTCCAGCACCACCCCCCGCGACCATAAGTGGTAGAAAATGAATGAATAAACTGAATATGTATTCAAACCCACATAATTGATTCCCATTACAAGATACAAGATGGAGTCTCATGCCCAATTATTTTCTTCATGTAGAAAACACAAATTTTTATTTGAATTTGATAATAAAAATGAAAAATATACTAAAAAAATATCCAAACTGCTTAGCTATAACATCGCAGACACCCGACCAAAACAAAAACAACATGTTTTTGCTATCATAACCTCCTGCTGCTAGGGTAATTCATCAATAAATAGAGTTCCTTTCAGTTAGAATCATATTTATATGGCTGCTGGCGGCTTGACAGTCGTGTTGCATAACTGAAGTCTGCAAATTTTAAAAATGCAGTCAAGGAAAATGGGTCACTTTGTAAACAAACCTGAGATAGTTGATGTTGCAGCTCTCCACATGTAGAACCAGAAATAAGGACCCCAAGTCATCTTTGACTGCAATATAAATGACATACAGTAAGAATGACACAATTATGATGTGGCTTTTCACCAGCTATTATGTCCAAAGTCACATTCTGTACATGCTGATGATGAGTGTTTTTCAATCAGTGATGTAACTTAACAATGCTATCATCTATCGGCTAGCTTCCAAACTTTTGTCGAGGATTCCTTTTCACTAATTTAAATTGTATAATAGCTTATTTTTAAACGGTAAAGCCAAAAGATGGTGGTTTGATGGTTAAAAAGGTGTGATGTAGCTATATAAATCCAGCAGAGGGCGCTATATACCCATTATGTCATTGTATGGTCAAAAAAATAAAAATAAATAAAACCTTAAACTATATTAGGACAGCAGGAAGTGAACAAATGACGAGTGAAGCATAAAAATTTACAAATTTAAAAATTAAAACAAAAAAAATTAAATAAAAAAAACTTAAACTATACTAGGAAAGCAGGAAGTGAACAAATGACGAAAAAACAATATGAGTGAAGCATAAAAAATAACAAAAAATAATAAAATAAAAAAATGCTTAAAGTATATTAGGAAAGCAGGAGGTGAACAAATGACAAAAAAACAACAAATGAAGCATACAAAATTAAAAATTCAAACAAAAAAATATAAAATAAAAAAAACTTGAACTATATTATGGAAAGCAGGAAGTGAAGAAATGTAACAGTTACTGATTGTAAAAGTACCTGATGGAGGGATAGGATTTAATAAGCTTTGCTTCTTCCTACTCCTTTTGGACATGTGGAACTGTGAACTGATTATGTGATGCATTCAATTGTAATCTGATGCATGTTCAAATCAAATAAAACCATTACCATTACCATATTCATAAATAATTAGTTAGACCAGACTTTTTCCAATGGTGGCCACATACCAAAAAAAATCAAAGGATAGGGGTGCCATGTTTTTACTGTTTTGTATTGTGTCATTTTATTTCATTTAAATGTGTCCCCAGGAAATACTTCCTGGTTTAGAGTATCAAAAATTGGCATTATTGTGGTTTTTAAACGACCCCTCCGTAATTTACATTATTCATTATTCACAGACAAAGCTCGCCTACCCTCACGGCACCAACCGGGGAGGAGAGCAGGTCTTTTCTTTCTGGGTCCTTGCCTTCCTCATCCTCTTCATCAGTGCTGTACTCCTCCATGGTCTCCCCACTGGAGAAATGGATGATCCTCCGTGGGGTCTTTTCTCTCTGTTTATCACCCAGCTTCATGCTCTCATTGTCCCTGCTTGGTTTTGGGCTTGGAGGTGGAGAACACTGCACATATGTGAATAAATAATGTTATAATTAGGTAGAGGTGTAATTTCTTGGTCTTTTGTATAAGTGACACACTGTATGCCTGTCGTCACGTGACTATGATTTTAATATTATGTACATTTTGGCATAGTACATTATCGCTAGCTTACCTGCGTCACGGAAACGTTTGTCAAATGTAGCGAGACATCGCCCATTGTGGCTGACTTGGATGCTTGGCTGGAAACAACGCCTGTCTCCTCAGTCAACCGGACCGGAAGTGCCTCACGTCACGTACAGTGCGTCACATCCGCTACACGCAAGCAGGTAAAATATTACAATAATGCGTTTTTTTCTTGGATTCAGACTATTTTAAAAACATAATATTATGTATCCTGGTGTAAATAACTTGTAAAAGTCACATTACCTTTGTCGTATCTTGTAAAATGTGGATTCAAACTGACCCCAAGGCGTATTTCACATCTCGTCTGATTGACAACTTCAGAAACAATTTCCGCTTTCGGGTCTCCTCGGCAACACTCGGAGCGATACTTTCTATATCCGGTTGAAGTTCTGCCTTCAAAATAAAGACACGCTAATAAAACAACGCAGCCTTCCGGGTTTCAATAGGTGATGGACGTTTTTCATATAAATTTGAAACCAACTTTATTACGCTCCACTCAACAATCGACAACAACACGTTTCTAACAGTTATAGCCCTCGTGCGATCCGGAAGCGGAAGTGCTGGTGAAAGACATTACATTGGGTTACATATTACATATTGTGGGCCGCAGTTTCTTTTTTTTACAATTTAACAGACACCTATATTAGATAATGTATTTATGATAGATTATATAATAATAATTATTTATTTTATATTTTTGTCTACATTAATATACAGTATTACAGTATAACCAACACAGTGCAGAGGTTGAACAAAAACAGTACACTTTCCCACCGCTAGATGTCAGTACAGCTCCACATAATGGTTCAATCATACTCAACTCATTGTCTGCGTGGGTCGACAAGGTCTTCCATTGTGATGCAACTATACAAACCACAAGTGCAACCTGTATATTTACATTAAAATAAGCCAAAGCTCACCCTGGAGGGCTTGCAAAGACACTTGAAGAGTCAAGGCTGCAGGCCTCGAGGCCTAATGTAAAGCAGCATTACATGTAGAAGGTAAATATTGTGCATAAAAGCATACATAACCCGTCTAAGCAAACACAAAGCTGTACCCGAGGTGTGAATAATATTATTTTTAAAGCCTGCTATCACTCTTGTAGTATCACTATTGCATAGCAGGTTAATAGTACACTTTTGTAGGGACTTAAAAGCCTCATCTATTCACCTCGTTTGCTCAAATTTAGCCGAATTAAAAGAGGCATGGCAGTTTGTCATTAGTCCCTGTGTTGTTTCCCATTAACAACTGACGACAGCGTTTAAGGGGGCCATTAGTAAGCAGTCACAATGGCTCTTGTCGGTCGGTTATCAAGCAAACTGCATTGATCCTAAACTATCAAAAAGATGAGGATCCTTGAAAAAAGACCAACTGCGATATAACGGGTAGTAATGGGTGGATTTTGGAATGAATTTGGCTTGTATCTTATGGGAAATGTCTACCCGTACACCATTTGTCCCGAAAGAGCACTTTAGAAGAGTCAAAGAAATAGAAGTAGTTAGAATATGGCAGTTATTGATCACAAGCCTGCCTATAAAAAGGGCCCTAAGGCATATGCAGAGGTTTAAGAGAATTTACTACACCCAAAAGAATCTGTACTTTTATTGCCGGCTTTGTAGGTGGATCATATTTTCTGATTGGATTCTCACATTAAAATCTGTTTACCAGGTTTCAATTGAATCACTTCATCAGACTGACTTGGGGGAAGCAGTTGGATCATGCAGATCTGTTTTGATTGGAGGTCTCCTTGGCTATTGACGGTGGGAAGACAGAACTTGAAGGATGCATGAGGAAATTAAAGAAATTTTTGATTCATTTTAGTCGGATTTTAGATTTAAAGGCTTGTGGGGATTTAAATGATTACTTGAAAATGTTATTTTTTTTAGTTGAAAAAGCTTGAAACAGGGGTCTCAAACACGCGGCCCGCGGGCCAAATGTGGCCCGCAGGACACTAGTTTGAGGCCCCCGCCTTGATATGAAAGTTTAACGTTAGTGCGGCCCGCGCAAGTTTGATATGGATGCTGTATGGTATCATGTACCCAGAAAAAATTATTACGTTTGATTAATGTTCATGTTAAAGGCTAAATAACTGTTAATAGTTATCCTCCCTATCCGTGTGGAAGTGGTAAGTTTTTGGCTTTTTAAGTTTAAAGGAAATAACTTGGAGGCTACCGTTTAGGTCGCTAGCTCTCTAGTTTTGCGAGTAAGCATGTGTCACAAGACCCTGCAGTTGCGCAATATGTTGTAAATAAAAAGAGTATAAATGTGACTATAGTCGTGTTGTCATGTCTACAGGGCTCTAATAATGCTTTGTTCATTTTAATCTGAAATCTGTCTACCCACCAACTATATGTGGTTTCTTAATTTTTTTTTTTATTTGCCGTTTTATTATTATTATATTTATTTATTACTGATTGATTGATTTTCTTTATTCTTGATCTTATTTTGTGTAGAAAAATAAAAATGAAGATATTTGAGAACAGTGGAATGTTGTATCTGAGCTTTTCTTGGCGCAACTTGGCTCGCGCCATTACATTCCAGTGGATTCCAATACGCAAATTGTGACATTTGGTTCCACTTGGTGGAAACTTCAATTGCTTGATACGAAATTTTCTTGCCGCCAAACTCAATTTTTACCGCCGTTACGGGCACAACGAGCCAGTTGGGAGGCAGTTTGAGCCACTGCATGCCACTAAGCACCTTATTGGTGACACAGCAAGTTGCATTGCCATGAACTGGCACCAACTGGTGCCGGATCCAGTGGACTCTTAGCATTCCAAGCAGCCCTATCCAAGGAGCTAAAAGTCCAAACACTGTTGGACTGGGGAACTGAAAACGGGGGGTCCCTCAGGGATGTGTTCTTAGCCCCTTACTTCTTATTGAGGACCTCTCCTGGAGCACCACCATCACATCACTGGCCAAGGAAGCCCAACCCTGCCTCCTTTTCCCCCAGTTGCATCACTGTGTGGTACGAAAGCTGCACCGCTGAGAAGACCATCCACCGCTCCCCCTCCCTCCAGGACGTCTATAGTACGCGCTTGATCAGCAGAGCGCTCACCATCACATAAGATCCCACCCACCCACCACTCACATCACCTTTCCATCCAGGGAAGGAGGCTGAGGAGCCTGCAAGCGAGGACCAGCAGACTGAGGGATAGCTTCATCTATCAGGTTGTCAGGATGCTGAACTCTTTTCTAGACCTTCTCCCAGTAAAGACTATGATGCATAAATATGCCACAGTGTACATATTTTGGCAACTGACATATTTTGATAATTGCAGTAATGTTATTATGTGGTCTTGCTATTGATTTTTTAATTTTCGGAGTTTATAAACGGCTGCACGGCGGTGAAAATGTTCCATTTATTAATATTGAATCCTACTTTGTCATGTCCGAGAACCCATGGTAGCTGTTGGCCAATGAACTGCTCTGCTAGGAGCAATGCATTATGGGATTAAGTCAAAAGAGCTGTGTTTTTTTTTATATATAAAACTCATAGCAACTCAGCTACCTTTTGAGTGTCAAGTTGCTGTGTGATGATTTTAGCGTTGTTTTTTTTCCGTCATATTGTGTAATGTAATGAGGGCTGCATGGTGAGCGAGTGGTTAGCGTGGAGGCCTCACAGCTAAGAGACCCGAGTTCAATCCCACCCTCGGCCATCTCTGTGTGGAGTTTGCATGTTCTCCCCGTGCATGCGTGGGTTTTTTTCCGGGTACTCCGGTTTCCTCCCACATTCCAACAACATGCTAGGTTAATTAGCGACTCCAAATTGTCCATAGGTATGAATGCGAGTGTGAATGGTTGTTTGTCTATATGTGCCCTGTGATTGGCTGGTCACCAGTCCAGGGTTTCTTAAAAAAAAAAAAAAAAGCGTCATAAAGAGATTTTAAATAAAGTTGCAGAAAAGCACAATTGTATGCTCCTATATAATGGCTTTCTCTGAAAGGAGGTATCGAGGCGACAAAAAGAAGCACTTCAAATTGCAGAAATAATATGTACATAAGCGATTTACGTGTGTTTCCATTATGCTTGCCTCATGCCTTGAAGAACATAAGAACTTGTTCCCAGCCTCCAGTGATGTTGGTATACTGGATGTCCTTCTTCCCAGCGTTCCCAAGTCCCTTTTTCCTCCTCTGCAGTCCATGTGAATCATTCCTCTCACTGGCTCATTGCTTCCTGATTGTTATAAGTCTATGGCTCCACTCGTACATTTCACTGAGGCTACAGGAGACTTGTTCACTGCTCTGCAAAACACAGGGACAAAAATGAGAAGGTTGCCTGAAGGGGCGAGTCGAGAAAAAAACATCTTAAATATGCTCATATACTTTATTTTCTCTACTGCAGAGTGTACATTCTATGTCTATTCGGGGTTAAGAATTTATTATATAAGCTAGTCAAATGCATTTTTATTGATTTATTAGGACATGAGATGTATTAGTAATGAGTTAAAAAAGCTGGATGTTGACATTTATTTTGATTTCTGTGCAGCATTTCCAATAAAAGTCTTCAATATGCCACTTGTTTAACATATTTCATGAGCATAAAATTCTGGATCTTTAGATTTATTCCGATTTCTGTGCAGCATTTGCAATAAAATTCTTCAATATGCCACTTGCTTAACATATTTCATGAGCATGGACGTTGACATTCCGATTTCTGTGCACCATTTGCAATAAAAGTCTTCAATATGCCACTTGTTTAACATATTTCACGAGCATAAAAATGCTGGGCGTTTACATTTATTCCGATTTCTGTGCAGCATTTGCTATAAAGGTCTTCAATATGCCACTTGTTTAACATATTTTATGAGAATGGACGTTGACATTCCGATTTCTGTGCAGCATTTGCAATAAAAGTCTTCAATATTCCACTTAACATATTTCATGAGCATAAATTACTGGACGTTGACATTTTTTCCCGATTTCTGTGCAGCATTTGCAATAAAAATCTTCAATATACTACTTGTTTAACATATTTCATGAGCATGGACGTTGACATTCCGATTTCTGTGCACCATTTGCAATAAAAGTCTTCAATATGCCACTTGTTTAACATATCTCATGAGCATGGACGTTGACATTCCGATTTCTGTGCAGCATTTGCAATAAAAGTCTTCAATATGCTACTTGTTTAACATATTTCATGAGCATAAAATGCTGGACGTTGAAATTTATTCCGATTTCTGTGCACCATTTACAATAAAAGTCTTCAATATGCCACTTGTTTAACATATTTCATGAGCATGGACGTTGACATTCTGATTTCTGTGCAGCATTTGCAATAAAAGTCTTCAATATGCAACTTGTTTAACATATTTCATGAGCATAAAATGCTGGACGTTTACATTTATTCTGATTTCTGTGCAGCATTTGCAATAAAAGTCTTCAATATGCCACTTGTTTAACATATTTCATGAGCATGGACGTTGACATTCTGATTTCTGTGCAGCATTTGCAATAAAAGTCTTATATATGCTACTTGTTTAACATATTTCATGAGCATGGACGTTGACATTTTTTTCCGATTTCTGTGCAGCATTTGCAATAAAAGTCTTCAATATTCCACTTGTTTAACATATTTCATGAGCATAAAATGCTGATGCTGTGACTGATTGTAAAAGTACCAGATGGAGGGGTAGGATTTAATAAGCTTTGCTTCTTCCTAGTCCTTTTGGACATGTGGAACTGTGAACTGATTATGTGATGCATTCAATTGTAATCTGATGCATGTTCAAATGAAATAAAACCATTACCATAAAGATGATAAAAATCGGTGAATTTGCATTGCGGTGAACGCTGAATTGCAAATATCCTACTTTTGACTTGTTTCCAAACCAGCCACAAAATGACGAGTTCTCATCTCATTAACATCACACATCCGAGTGTTTCAGCCCATAGCGCAGATAATGAACAGCAGTTGTTGTGCTCTCTCCATTCTTTGGCTGAAGGCGAGGTGCATTCAATGAGTTTGTAAATGATGATGTTCCTTGTCGGAGTTGAACTCATTTGATCCACCGGATGTGCTTCAAATTAAACACAAAAAAACAACCATTATATATGACTCACAGTAAATTCAACAACAACATGAATGTTACAGAACTGTGGACATATTTTTAATTCTAATGTTTTTGTTTTTTGTTTTTTAGCTCTTTTGTGTTCAGGATACATCAATAGCAAATTAATTGAAAGATTCTGAGTTAATCTCAAGCCAATTACCAATTACATAAAGTAGACTTTGACCCTGGTTCCGGTATTTTCCAGACTACAAATAATACTTTTTTCAGAGTTTTGTTAGTCCTGCAACTAACCAAGGAGGCTAATGCACTGGTTTAAGTGATGAGAATGAGATCAAGAGCTTGGTGAACTTGCTTACTGGTAACTTGCTTGTTGGACTCGCTAGTTTGTGATGTTCATTCATTCATTTTGTACCGCTTATCCTCATGAGGGTCGCGGTGGGTGCTGGAGCCTATCCCAGCTGACTTCAGGCGAGAGGCGGGGTACACCCTGGACTGGTGGCCAGCCAATCACAGGACACATATAGACAAACAACCATTCACACTCACATTCATACCTATGGACAATATGGAGTTGCTAATTAACCTAGCATGTTTTTGGAATGTGGGAGTCCCCGGGGAGAACATGCAAACTCCACACAGAGATGGCCAAGAGTGGAATTGAACTCGGGTCGCCTAGCTGTAAGGCCCTCGTGCTAATCACTCGTCTGCCATGCTGCGTAAAAACATCATATTTTCTCTTATTATGTCTACCATATTGGGTAATATGAGTATAAAGTTCACTATAGGGGTGTTACTTCATGCCTAGAGGGCTCTAAAATTCATTCATTCATTTTCTACCGCTTATCCTCACGAGGGTCGCGGGGTTGCTGGAGCCTATCCCAGCTGTCTTTGGGCGAGATGCGAGGCACACCCTGGACTGGTGGCCAGCCAATCACAGGGCGCATATAGACAAACAACCATTCACACTCACATTCATACCTATGGACAATTTGGAGTCGCTAATTAACCTAGCATGTTTTTGGAATGTGGGAGTCCCCGGGGACAACATGCAAACTCCACACAGAGATGGCCGAGGGTGGAATTGAACTCGGGTCGCCTAGCTGTAAAGCCCTTGTGCTAATCACTTGTCCGCCATGCTGCGTAAAAACATCATATTTTATCTTATTATGTCTACTATATTGGGTAATATGAGTATAAAGTTCACTATAGGGGTGTTACTTCATGCCTAGAGGGCTCTAAAATTCATTCATTCATTTTCAACCGCTTATCCTCACGAGGGTCGCGGTGGGGGCTGGAGCCTATCCCAGCTGTCTTCATGCGAGAAGCGGGGTACACCCTGGACTGGTGGCCAGCCAATCACAGGGCACATACAGACAAACAACCATTCACACTCACATTCATACCTATGGACAATATGGAGTTGCTAATTAACCTAGCATGTTTTTGGAATGTGGGATTCCAAAAAAAATCACCAATTAACCTAGAAACTCCACACAGAGATGGCCGAGGGTGGAATTGAACTCGGGTTTCCAAGCTGTGAGGCCTGCATGCTAACCACTTTTTCTGTTGTGCAGCCTAGTTTGTAATGTTAATTCAGCTTATTCAGCCTCGCAGGTACTGTGATTGGCTGGCCACCAGTCCAGGGTGTACCCCGCCTTCTCACCCAAATACGGCTGGGATAGGCTCCAGCACCCACCGCGACCCTCGGGAGGATAAGCAGTAGAAAATGAATGAATGAACATCACAAACTAGCGAGTCCAACAAGCAAGTTAGCAGTAAGCAAGTTCACCAAGCTCCCGGTCTCATTTTACATCACTCAATCAAGGTATGTTGTTTATGCTTATGCCAGTTAGACTGAGTGACTTCTAGTCTGGAAAATGCGGTAAGACAGCGAATAATCCATCAACGTCCCCGGTCCACAATGTTATTTTAAAAAAAATTGTCCGCCAAAGTCGATGTCGACATACATGGTTGATTCCCAAATCACAAAATCAGAAATAAACATGCAAGCAATGGTTATTCCTGGTTTCGGTTATGCCACCAACTGCATATGTCGACGTCAGTCAGTCACCCAGTCAGAGAGGCGTCAAGATAATCAGCCTCCACTCTACAACGCTTCAAGTGTCAAAGTCCACCATTAATTAAAATGGATGACAACATTCGCCCTGAGCCACTAACTGTCGCTTCTGCAGGCGGTCACCTCCGTACGGCTGCAGCAGCAGCAGCAGCGTATTCTCGCACACTAATGGCATAACCGCCACAGTCACACACACATCGAAATGCAAACGACCCTTCTCGCACTATCATGCCGCGTGTGTCCTATTTCTCACCCTGTCAAACAGCTGTCATATCATAGATGTATGTACAATGTGACATGCTATTTTTGGGGACAGATAACTCAACTCTGACAGTAATGCTTATTAACAATGGTTGCCATGCAACGTTTCTTTTCTGACAGGTCATGCTATTCCACAATGAACTATTTCCTGTTATTTTAATAAACTTAAATTAAGTGGGAATAGGTGGGAATGACACTATCTATCGATGGCAGGGGTCTCAAACTCAATTTACCTGGGGGGCCACTGGAGATAGGGTCTGAGTGAGGCTGGGCCGCATCAGGTTTTCTAAAAAAAAAAAAAAAAAATGCATTGATTAAAAACAGAAAAATTAATAAACTTTGCTTTGGTTCCGATTTTCTACAAGAAAAGCTCTGATAAAACATTCCACTGTTCTCAAATGTCTTACTTTTTATTTTTCTACACAAAATAAGATGAAAAATAAATAAACAAATCAAGAATAAAGAAAATCAATCAATCAGTAATAAATAAATAAATATTATAATAATAATAAAACGGAAAAAAATTAAAAATTAAGAAACCACATATCGTTGGTGGGTAGAGAAATTATTTTTTTCAGATTAAAATGAACAAAGCATTATTAGAGCCCTGTAGACATGACAAAACACGACTATAGTCACATTTATACTTTTTTTTAATTTACAACATATTGCGCAACTGCAGGGTCTTGAGACACATGCTAACTCGCAAACTAGAGAGCTAGCGACCTAAACGGTAGCCTTCAAGTTATTTCCTTTAAACTTAAATAGCCAAAAACTTACCATTTCCACACGGATAGGGAGGATAACTATTAACAGTTATTTAACCTTTAACATGAACATTAATCAAATGTAATAATTTTTTTCTGGGTACATGATACCATACAGCATCCATATCAAACTTGCGCGGGCCGCACTAACATTAAACGTTCAATATCAAGGCGGGGGCCTCAAACTAGTGCATTTGGCCCGCAGGCCGCGTGTTTGAGAACCCTGATCTATGGAATATAAAGCTAAAACTAATAACCACTACAACATAACTTCTAGCCTCTACATGACCCGATCTACATCTGGATCTGATACACCCCCCCCCCCCCCCCCCACTTGTCACCGGATCTACCACCATGACACCGTCATTTTTTTTTTTTATGTGCCGCTCTTCCAACTGTCAACTTTCTCACCTGTCACACATCATTCTCGCCACACTGTCAAAACAGCTGTCATGCTGTGGATGTACAATGCTATATTTAAGGCTAATTAAGTCAATGTAGTTCAGTCTGGCGTCTCTACTGTGACAACAAAGAAAGTTATAAGTCATAAACTTTATCCAGGGCGGCACGGCGGTCGAGTGATTAGCGCGCAGACCTCACAGCTAGGAGACCAGGATTCAATTCCACCCTCGGGTATCTCTGTGTGGAGTTTGCATGTTCTCCCCGTGCATGCGTGGGTTTTCTCCGGGTACTCCGGTTTCCTCCCACATTCCAAAAACATGCTAGGTTAATTAGCGACTCTAAATTGTCCATAGGTATGAATGTGAGTGTGAATGGTTGTTTGTCTATATGTGCCCTGTGATTGGGTGGCCACCAGTCCAGGGTGTACCCCGCCTCTCGCCCGAAGACAGCTGGGATAGGCTCCAGCACCCACCGCGACCCTCGGGAGGATAAGCGGTAGAAAATGAATGAATGAACATCACAAACTAGCGAGTCCAACAACAAAGTTACCAGTAAGCAAGTTCACCGAGCTCCCAATCTCATTCTACATCACTCAGATGCCACCTGAGAAAGCGGTAGAAAATGAATGAATGAATAAATGAAATTGTCCATAGGTATGAATGTGAGTGTGAATGGTTGTTTGTCTATATGTGCCCTGTGATTGGCTGGCCACCAGTCCAGGGTGTACCCCGCCTCTCACATGAAGACAGCTGGGATAGGCTCCAGCACCTCCTGCGACCCTTGTGAGGATAAGCGGTAGAACATAAATGGAGTCAAATTTGCTCTTTGACACTTGAAAACATTTGATCAGATGATGGACAGCCTATTTTAGTTTGCAATAAATTACTTTTTTTACATTTTGAAGTGCCATAATTACAATTTTTCATTGTTTTTGTCGCTTTTGTCTGAGCTGGAATAAATTAATAACAAAAACATGCATGTTTTCAGTAGAACACCCAAGCAACACACACAAAAAAAAAACAACGAATGACCATAATCCACATGTACGAAACGGATCACAGTTTTATTGTAACGTCTGAATCTCGATTCAATCATTCAGTTCAATCAAAGGCTCAGTGTTTGCATGAGCATCCATATAAAGCAGCTCCCCTGCAATAAACAAAGAGGTGCTAAGGTTATATGGTAATGCAAAGCGCTGCTGCAAAGTCTCAGGTCATTATGAGATTCCACACCAAACACATTCAACCATAACAATAATGGACTTTGGTTTGTGCAATGAGGGGGGGTGGATAGTCACAACTGAACCAGAAAGGACTTTTCATTAAGTACGAAACACGACTTTCAAGATTGGACTTGTCCCAAACACTTTTGTTCATGTCCTATAAGAGCATCATAGTAGCTATTAATTTTCTCTAAATCATATTACACAGAAACTGTGCATCATAACGTGCAAGGTGATCCCTGCAAAAGAATGGGACCATTATTCCGGAAGTCGGTGCTGCCAAATTCCAATATTCCAACTTATGCCATGTAAGGTATCAACCCGCTCAGTAGCAAGTCGGGATCAATTGCTCATGGGGATTTGAACCTGTAACTCTTTGACAAATGACCAACACCAAGCCGTTCTTCGAATGCAATGCAGCTATTGAGTACACTTCAACACTTGTTGGAAAAACATAGTAATCCACTGCTTGTTCAACTCGAACCATCACTTGTAACAGAATACCATCTATCTATTAAAAGTCATTTACCGCGGCTTATTGGTTCCAGAATCGACCGGGATAAATTAATTTCCATGTAGTAGGATTCAATATTAATAACATGAAATTTAAAAGCTTGTAAGCCATGACTTTCTAAATTAAATACATTGTGCTGCCTTTAATATTGTAGCGTCGTTGCCGACGCTAGAGAAATCACACGACCGTGGTCGCTGACAAGCTCTTTATTGACAACAATAATAATGGCTACTGTCGGCCGTAACCACGCCGTTGCAACTGGCGCCAGCAACACAACAACAACACTTCCTCCACCAGACACGCCCCCACCCCCTGGTGCATTCACGGTCACCCGGAACAGTCGGACACCCAAAAGCACAACGTAAACATGAAACATCAGGGTCGCTACATTGCCCCCCCCCGTACAAAAACCCTCGCCCCGAGGGGGTCACACAAAGTCCCTGAGGTGGGCCGGAGGCCTTCTCTCCCTCTGAGGCCGCCCCGCAGGGGGCTCTCTGGATTGCACCTGCAGTCTTGGGGAAACCTGCTGGGGGGCAGGTGATAAGTCCAGGAATGGGAAAGAACGCGGGGACCCCCCAGGAGTGTTCGGCCGTGGGGGTGTGGCTTCCAGGTGCTGCTGAGGAGGTGCCCGAGGCCTCTGGCACTGCTGTGGGTGACCCTCGCCCAAGTATGGGGCCAACCTGTCCCTGTGGAGGACCACCAGTCTCCCCCTCGGTGGCAGTTGGACCCTATATACCACCTCCCCCAGCTTCTCCAGAACCTCACAAGGCCCCACCCAGTGGCTGTCCAATTTGGGGCACCTGCCCCTCCTCCTCTTTGGGCTGTACACCCAAACCAAGTCTCTGGCTTCAAAATCCTTGCCCGTGGCCCTCATGTCATAGTTCCTTTTCTGCCTTACGCCCGCCTTCTGCAGCTGGTCTCGAGCGAAAGCGTGCGCTGAGTCCATCCTGTCCTGCAGCCTCCTGGCGTATTCAGGACCAGGCGGGACCTCCGGTGCATCTGGAGGCCTGCCAAAGACCATTTCCCCTGACGTACGCAGCTCACGTCCCAGCATGAGCAAGACAGGGGTGCATGATGTGGACTCCTGCACAGCTGATCTGTAGGCCCACAACACAAAAGGAAGGTGCGTGTCCCAGTCCCGCTGATGCTCTGCCGTGAGGATGGCGAGCTGCTTCGCGAGGGTTCTGTTGAACCGCTCAACAAGCCCATCACTCTGTGGGTGTAGGGGGGTGGTCCGCGTCTTCTGAATTCCCATTCGCCTGCACATTGCTGAGAACAAAGCCGATTCGAAGTTCCTCCCTTGGTCGCTGTGCAGGACCTCCGCTGCGCCGGATCGTGCAAACATGCCCTCCACCAGAGCGTCTGCAACGGTGCCTGCTTCCTGGTCCGGGATGGCGTACGCCTCAGGCCACTTGGTGAAGTAGTCCATGGCGACCAGGACGTACCGGTTGCCGCTGTCCGTGCGGGGGAACGGGCCCAGTATGTCCACCGCCACCCTCTCCATCGGGGCCCCCACTGCCAGCTGCTGGAGTTGGGCACGTGACTGACCTGGGGGACCCTTGTGCGCCGCGCAGGGGTCACACCGTCGACAGAAGTCCTCGACGTCCCTCCTGAGCCGTCCCCAGTAGAAGCTTTGCCGGAGCCGACGAAGTGTCTTTGACACACCAAAGTGGCCTACTCCAGTAGTCCCATGGGAAAAACTCAGCACCTGTTGCCTCAGAGACCCGGGGACTACCACCTGCCATCTTTCTTCTCCGGTGGCCGGCTCTTTCCAGGCCCTCTGGAGCACTCCGTCCTTAATCCGAAGTGCTCCGAACTGTGCATACAGTCCTTTAGTGGTTGGGGAGTGCCGCGCCACCTCGTCCCATGACGGAGTCTGCCCTGACTCCACCCACTGCAGCACTGGAAGTATCTCTGCATCTTGCTCCTGCTGCATCCTCCAATCAGGTGCGTCCACCATTTGCACCTCCCGACACGCAGGAACATCCCCGTCAAGTATGGGGCCTTGTTCCTCTCCACACAGTTCTTTCTCCCGGGCCTCTCTTTTTTCACAGTAACGGCATCCAGCAGGAGCGCAAGGCCGCCGTGACATGGCATCAGCGTTACCATGGCGGGACCCAGCCCTGTACTCCACTTGGAAGACATATGGTGACAGTTCTTCAAGCCAACGTGCGATTTGTCCTTCTGGCTCTTTAAAGGACATGAGCCACTGGAGTGCAGCGTGGTCAGTTCGGACTATGAAAGGCAGCCCACACACGTATTATTTAAAGTGGCTTATTGCTCTAACAATGGCTAAAAGTTCTCTCCGTGTGACGCAGTAGCGTCGCTCTGCCTTGTTGAAAGTCTTACTGAAATAAGCCACCACCTTCTCTCCCTCCCCCCCAACCTGGCTCAACACCGCCCCCATCCCAACGTCACTGGCGTCTGTGTCCAGGATGAACGGCCGGTTGGGGTCTGGGGGAACGAGGACAGGAGATTCAGTCAAGGCCCCCTTCAAAGAGTTGAAGGCCTGTTCGCACTCGAGTGTCCAGGAAAAATCTGAGTCTTTACGCTGGAGGTGGAAAAGGGGTGCGGCAATACACGAGAAGCCTCGCACAAATCTTCTATAATAGGACGCAAGTCCCAGGAAGCCCTTCAATTCTCGTAAATTGGTGGGGGTTGGCCATTCCCTCACAACCTGGACTTTGTCCTGCAGCGTGCTGATGCCTTCTCCGCCGATCCTGTGTCCGAGAAACTCTAGCTCCCTCCTCAGGAAGCAGCACTTGTCGGGGTGGAGCTTCAAACCAGCCGCTGACAATCTCTGCAGCACCCGCCGCAGGGATCCTAAGGCCGCTCGGAAGGTGCTCCCATGGACCAGAATGTCGTCCAGGTAGACCACACATTCTTCTCGAGGGACATCCGCCAGCACCTTTTCCATGAGGCGTTCAAACGTAGCCGGTGCGTTGCAAAGGCCGAAGCAGAGGACTCTGAACTGCCACAAACCTCTGCCGGTACAGAAAGCAGTCTTTGGTTTCGCCTCAGTGCTCAGGGGTACCTGCCAGTAACCGCTGCGTAGGTCTAATGAGGAAAACCATGATGAACCAGACACCGTGTCTAGGGACTCGTCGATGCGGGGCAGGGGGTACGAGTCTTTCTTTGTCACCTTGTTTAATGGTCTGTAGTCCACACAAAACCTCTTTTTGGTCGACTTCTTCTTGTTTACCATCACGACCCCTAAGGCCCAAGGGCTGTCAGATGGCTCAATAATGCCCGCTTTCAGCATCTCGTCGATGGCGCTGTCTGCCTCTGCCCGGTGAGCCAGTGGGAGGCGGCGAGGACGCGCTTTGATAGGTCTTGCGTCACCGGTATCTATGTCGTGCTGCACCATGTTCGTCAGGCCCACATCCTCCTCCGTCAGCGCAAAGATGTCCTTGAACTCGACCAGCAGCTGCCACAGCTCCTCCTGCTGTACGGGATCCAAGTTATCCCGGTTGCGTTCCCACACCTCTCTTACTGCGGTAATTCTGTCCATCCCGGCTGCTGAATCTTGCAGGTTCGGGTCAGGGGGCAGCGTGTCGACGTGAGCAGGCGGTGGGGATGTGGGGGAGTTTATACTTGGAGGGTCTTGCCCCCGACAGGCCTCGACTGCCCTAGAGGTTGGGGGGGGGTGGTCTTGGAGCCTGTGTGGGGTGCACCATTTCAACTGTGGGACCCCCTGGGAAGGTCATGGTGTTCCTGCCCAGGTCCAACACACACCGGGCTGCCCGCAAGAAATCCAGTCCCAATATGCAGGGATCTTGCACTGCTGCCACCCACACCCAAAAGTTCACCTTCAGTCCCCCCACCTGAACGGCTACCACTCCCCTTCCAAGCATAGGGGCAAGCTCGCCGGTCACCGTTCTCAGCTTCACAGCGGTGGGCTCCAACTGCGTCCCAGGTGGAACCACATCGGGTCTCATCAAAGTTGCTGTGGATCCGGTGTCGACAAGGGCTACGCATGGGCCCCTTGCCAGGGTGATGGGGACATGGCAAAAATTCCCCACATGGGTCCACCCTACCACCCTTGCCGACTCAATGCTGTCATCTGCTTCGGGGGGGAGTGGAGCCATGCTCCCCCGTCTGTGCAGCCGGGCTCCGTTTTTGGGAAGCCAGGCATTCTGGGACACAGGTGCAGGGGTCTGTGTCGTTCCCATCACACAGACCCCGGGGCGTTTCCCTGGATGTCAGTCTTTTTGGGGCAATGCACGCTGATATGTCCAAGGCGGCCACACACCCAACACCCTGGAGGCCCACGGCGAGAACGGGAACTGCGTCGCGGTGATTGCAGTGCTGTCGCACGGATAAGCTCGGTCAGCTCGTCCACCCACACTGGCTTCTCTTTGTCTGGGCCATCCTGCACCACGGTCCTCACCACAGGGTTGCCACCCCCATAATCGCCGCGTGCGACGCCTCCTACGACCTCTCTTTCCACCGCCAGCTCCAGCGCCTCCTGCAGGGTAAGAGGGTGTGCCAACTGTGTCTGTATGCGCAGCTCCCTGGGGGTAATGGCCCGGATGAACTGGTCTCTGGCTAGCTCGCTTTGCACATCAGTGGGCATGTGCGCATACGCACGTCTAGTCAGGGTTTCAATGTCGTTAGCCAGCACACGGAGCGGTTCCCCAACCTGCCTTTGCCTGTTAGACAGCTCGGAGCGCAGAACGCTAGGCTGGCTGCATTGTCCAAAACGCCGCCGTAGGGCACCCACCAAGGCCCCATAGTCATGTCTTTCAGCTGGGTTCAGCAAGAGTAAACATGACAAAGCTTCATCAGTAAGGCACAGGGCAAGCTGTAGAGCTTTATTATCATCTGACCAGCCAACAGCCCGTGCCAACAGTTCAAATTGGGCGTGGAATGCTTCCCAATCTGCCCTTCCGTTGTATTTCGGCGTCTTCACATGCTGCTGGCTGCCGTGGGCGCCGCCATCTTTGCTCACGCCTCGTACGCCGGCAGCCATCTTGCCGCCATGGGCGCCGCGATCGTCTTCACTCTCTGCTTCCGCGTGCCTCTCGTCTTTCAGCGATCCGAAGCCGGCCTCCGACGCGAGCCGTCTGGCTGCCCGGCGAAGGTGAGCAGCGTGCTCCGCGACACTGTCGAGCACTGGCTCACCTCGCCACATGCCGCCAACAGCATCCACCTCCTCCTCCTTAACTTTCAGGCGGCCGCCACCGTCGACCCGCCGAGCCATCATGCCGCCCGGGTTTTTCTTTACTTCTGACACCAATGTAGCGTCGTTGCCGACGCTAGAGAAATCACACGACCGTGGTCGCTGACAAGCTCTTTATTGACAACAATAATAATGGCTACTGTCGGCCGTAACCACGCCGTTGCAACTGGCGCCAGCAACACAACAACAACACTTCCTCCACCAGACACGCCCCCACCCCCTGGTGCATTCACGGTCACCCGGAACAGTCGGACACCCAAAAGCACAACGTAAACATGAAACATCAGGGTCGCTACAATATGTTGTATTTTTTTGGCTGTTGATTTGGCGACACCTAGTGGGCGATATAATGCACTGCTGTTCATCTCGAACCATCACTTGTAACAGAATAATATAACAGAATATCATCTATTATACTTCTGCCTTGGAGACTATATGTCTGTAAGCAACTTTTAACGTAATTTAAATAATTTTAAGGCATGAGAAATTTAATTTTACAACTGTTTGTTTCGGTGAGCTAAGTGTGATGCTAGTTGTGGCTAGCAAGAGTGTAGCGATTATGCTAGCTGTACTCATATTGATGATTATTCTTTACATACATATCGCTGTGTATATTAACGTAATTAAAATAATTTTAAGGCATGAGAAATTAAATTTTACAACTGTTATCGTTTGTTTCGGTGAGCTAAGTGTGATGCTAGTTGTGGCTAACAAGAGTGTAGCTATTATGCTAGCTGTACTCATATTGATGATTATTCTTTACATACATATCGCTGTGTATAATGTATATTTTGGCGCCGTGTTTATGTTTCTGTACAGTTTTACAGTATGAGAAGAAGAATTACTTGAGAATTTTCTCGACGAGAAAAAAAAGAAACCTTGTTTGTTTACTGTAGCACATTCAACTGTTAGCTAGCTGCCATGTTAGGGCAGTACATTTTTTTTTTTTACCATTATTAGAGCCCTGTAGACATAATATAACACCCCTATAGTCAAATGTATGCTTTTATTACTCAATGTATTAACTTAAAAATGTTTTTTAGGGATAAAGTACTATTTCAAATAGTAACTGGTATAATATTGAATTAAAAAACGAGTGCGCGTCGAACATGTTACACCTGTACAGTGTTTATGATGACAAAAACTTCTGATTGTGACTATTTATATGTATGCGGAAAATATATTCAATATCCGAAGAGCATCAACTTCTTGTTTATTTTGACCTTGATGCTAAAACAAAGTAATTAAGGGTCGGCGTCAATTACAATGATTTGGATATCCTGAAACAACATACAAGAGTGCCGCACTGATTGCAAAACAACACAAACAAAGGAAATGTAATCACATCAAAAATGACACAGTAATCAAACTGATATGAGATCAAAACAGCTGCGGCATGCACAACTTTTGCAAACAATAATTTTTCAGACGACATTTCAATTGGTGGTTATATCTGTGCTCTCCAATCAATCCCCCCCCCCCCCCCCCCCAACACAAACGTAGAACTGTCAACAACAAGCTTGAAGTGTTAAAGTTAGAATTCATGACAATCAAGAGACAAACCCTCCAGAGCTCAAAGTGATCTTGACATTTACCAAATAAATGTCACCGTCATGATCAAGGCGGCAAACATCTGAAGCAAAAAAAAAAAAAAAATCAGCCAGATTTTGAAATGCTTTCTTAAGGATATCGCTGTTCCATTTCTGTCATAAGGTTTTCATTCAGTGCTGTTAGTGCACAGGAATACAAAACAGGCCAAATGAGTCCAATGTGAAAGAGGAGGACTATCATTAGAGTCCATCAGAGTTGTTTTGATCAGTTATTTACATGGCAACCACTGAAAACTGGTCTCACAGTAAAGTCGGGTTGAAAAATTAAATGATGCGATGGCCACTTTGATATAACACATTACTACACGTTTATATTCAGTATTTTAAGAATTTTTTTTGCTATTTTTTGGTAAAATTCCAAATATTTATAATATATAATATTATTTATATTTATAATACTTTCTTTTTAAATACTTTTGGTAAATTTACTTGTCATAATATTTAGATTTTATTTCCACAATACTATACTTGTTTATTATAATATTATTACTTTGTTTTTTCTTTACTATTTAAATTCTATGGCACTAAAATCCTTAAAATTCCTGTAAAATGCTGTAAAATTAGAGCTGTTTTTTTTTTTTTTTCCATTTCTGCGGTTGTTTCCGCTGGTAAAATGGCTTTATTGCCATTGGAACTTTTCTCCCAACCTAATCTTTGAAAAGTTTAAAATTACTTAAGTAGAAGTAGTTTTTTCTTTACTATTTCAATTCTATGGCACTAAAATCCTTTTAAAATTACAGCTGTTTTTTTCTATTTCTGCTGTTGTTTCCTTTGGTAAAATGGCTTTATTGACATTAGAACTTTTCCCTCAACCTAATCTTTCAAAAAGTTGAAAATGACTTATTCAGTAGGAGTAGTTTTTTCCTTACTATTTCAATTCTATGGCACTAAAATCCTTTTAAAATTACAGGTGTTTTTTTTTCATTTTTCCTCTGGTAAAATGGCATTATTTCCATTAGAACTTCCCCCCCAACCTAATCAATCTGCTGTATGACAAACATTTTTGTCGCTCAATTTGACCATAACATTTATATTTACATATATATTTATATTCCTTTTTAAGTTGCTTTCACATCACATTCGGACCGTTTCCAACACCACATAAACTTTCACCCGAAAGAACCTTTTCCGAGCTTCCATGCTCACATTAGTTTATTGTTCCACATTCACTTTTTATGTGTTTAGTTACTGCTGATGAAAAACCTTCCTGATTTAGCTTCCCCATAATAATAAAAAGCTTTTACGCGCCAGTAATGGGGACTTAAGTTGTGAATAATAAATTGAAATGAAATGTGTTTGTCCACCGGTTTACAACGATACCATTGACTGTCTCAGCCTCACTCTTAGAAACGTCAATCCACTGAATGCAAAGCATATACGTAAATTATGAGGTTAGTCTTTTGATGCAATAATGTTTACAGTCGTTTAGAACTGCAGAGGTGTGTCTAATCTCCTCTATCATGACCACTTGTAGGTTAAACAGTTTTTTGGGGAGGTTTAACAGCTCCTCTGAGATTGGATTTGGTGTTTTGGAATTGCACTTGTGGGCCGTGGATGTGGCCCACAGGCTGCAGGTTCCCCACCCGCTCCATCAATGGAAGCCATTAGGAACACGAAGAGTACAACGTGTCCTCAAACATGAAGAAACATTGAACAGAACTGATGAGGGAGGGACTTCGGGGGTCATGTGACCTTCCTTTCTTATTCCAAACCTACCTACCTACCTTCCTTCCTTCCTTCCTGCCTTCCTTCCTGCCTTCCTTCCTGCCTTCCTTCCTTCCTTACATTTGAAAACAAAGAAATCCATCCATCCATCCATCCATCCTCCCTCCCTCCCTCCCTCCCTTCCTCCCTTCCTCCCTTCCTTCCTTCCTTCCTTCCTTCCTTCCTTCCTTCCTTCCAAACCTACATTTAAAAACAAAGAAAGCCTTCCATCCTTCCATCCTTCCATCCTTCCTTCCTTTTTTCCAAACCTACATTTAAAAACAAAGACAGCCTTCCTTCCTTCCTTCCTTTTTGGGCTGGAATAACTAATGTATCATATTTTGAGTCTTCTTAATTTCCTTGTGATTTTAAAAAGGAACTATATCCTCAAAAACCTTCTGAACCCTTTTAGGAAAAAGCACCCAAACAATCCTGCAGCGAGCTGAAAAAGACTCGAGTTTGCTTGAAATGAAATAAATAAAGCACACAGCAGGTGAACTCTGGTAACCTTTAAATGTAAGAGCAGCATCCTCTGGAGCCGAGGGAGACGTTTACATCTCCACTGTGCTCAGAGTGAACAACTCCTCGCAAAAGTGCAACCCGGGGTTATGGTAGGGAAACAAACAAAGACCACAGAGTTCAAGGGCCCCAAATAGGGGGCCAAAGAACCATTACTGCTACTGGGGTGTCATCTTTTTTTTTTTTCTTTCTCCTGCCGCGGTGATTGATGGGGTAGTGGCTATTTAGGTTGGAACCGACCCGCTGCTGTCTGCTCTTGGATCTTCACGCATGTGTTCCAAAACGAATGTGTGGGCACGTTGTGTTTCTCTGGAGGCAGGATGTTGTTTCCGCATCCTTCTCTGACTATAATTAGCCGTCCTGATAAAACAGCGGTTTGCTGGCACTGGCAGAATCAAACAGTGATGAGCAGGCAGCTCTCTGCAGACGCCAGGTGGCCCGTCCTTGAGATGAGAGCCGGGCTTTAAGCAGCACGCATCTGGAGGACATTTAATGGGGAAAAGGTGATGGAGATACTCTGTGATGCTAATTATGCAATCAGAAATCAAAAGAAATGCACCGCTAATGATGTGATCCACTGACTTTTTTTAATGTGACGGGTATTTAGATGAGAGTTTTTGCAAGAATCGACCGGGATAAATGAATTTCCATGTAGTAGGATTCAATATTAATAACATTAAATTTAAAAGCCTGTAAGCCATGACTTTCTAATTAAATACATTGTGATGCATTTAATATGTTGTATTTTTTGGCTGTTGATTTGGCGACACCTAGTGGGCGAAATAATCCACTGCTGTTCAACTCGAACCATCACTTGTAACAGAATATCATCTATTACACTTCCGCCTTGGAGACTATATGTCTTTAAGTAACTTTTAACGTACTTAAAATAATTTTAAGGCATGAGAAATTAAATTTTACAACTGTATCGTTTGTTTCGGTTAGCCAAGTGCGATGCTAGTTGTGGCTAACAAGAGTGTAGCTGTTATGCTAGCTGTAATCATATTGATGATTATTCTTTACATACATATCGCTGTGTATAATGTATATTTTGGCACCGTGTTTATGTTTCTGTGCAGTTTTACAGTATGAGAAGAATTACTCGAGAATTTTCTCGACGAGAAAAAAAAAAACCTTGTTTGTCTACTGTAGCACATTCAACTGTTAGCTAGCTGCCATGTTAGGGCAGTACATTCTTTTTTTTTTACCATTATTAGAGCCCTGTAGACATAATATAACACCCCTATAGTCAAATGCACGCTTTTATTACTCAATGTATTAACTTAAAAATGTTTTTTTGGGGATAAAGTACTATTTCAAATAGTAACTGGTATAATATTGAATTTAAAAAATCTTGTATCGCCCATTACGAGTGAGCGTTGAACATGTTACACCTGTACAGTGTTTATGATGACAAAACTTCTGATTCTGACTATTTATATGTATGTAAAAAATGTATTCAACATCCGAATACATCAAAACATCAACTTTTTGTTTATTTTACCTTGATGCTATGCTTCTTCTCCTTTTGTCGCTTGTATTCCATCCGCCCTAATAATTCTACAGTCCCTCAGTGGCGAGTGTGCGAGTTCCACTATTAGAACTTGTCAGCCTTTGCTTCTCACCCCTTCTACCACCTTACCTCAGAGACTCAGAGGTGACGAGCATTTTTCAAGGTAAAATTGGGTCACCGGTAACAACTTGCAGAGATTGTGTCCCTTGATTCCATTTATATATAAAATGTCAAGTGGACCTCTGTGCAAATGGCCGACAGGGTCAACCACAATGTGTGGTTTTTTGGCTGACGTTATGATTGTTAAGCCGTATATATTCAGGCAAAATGTCTAAACAACAATGCCACAACATAAAAAGACAGCTGGGATAGGCTCCAGCACGCCCGCGACCCTCATGAGGAAAAAGCGGTAGAAAATGAATGAATGAATGAATGAATAATGCTAAATTGTGAATATGCATTAAGCCGCTGTATAGAGCAGGGGTCTCAAACTCAATCTACCTGGGGGCCACTGGAGCTAGGGTCAGGGTAAGACTGGGCCGCATCAGGTTTTAAAAAACAACAACAAAAAACGCATTTATTAAAAACAGAAAAATGAATAAACTTTGCTTTGGTTCCAATTTTCTACAATAAAAGCTCTGATAAAACATTCCACTGTTCTCAAATATCTTAATTTTTATTTTTCTACACAAAATAAGATGAAAAATAAATAAACAAATCAAGAATAAAGAAAATCAATCAGTAATAAATAAATATAATAATAATAATAAAACGGCAAATAATAAAAACTTAAGAAACCACATATACAGTGAAGAAAATAAGTATTTGAACACCCTGCTATTTTGCTATTTCTCCCACTTAGAAATCATGGAGGGGTCTGAAATTTTCATCGTAGGTGCATGTCCACTGTGAGAGAGATAAACTAAAAAGAAAAATCCAGAAATCACAATGCATGATTTTTTAACAATTTATTTGTGTGATACAGCTGCAAATAAGTATTTGAACACCTGTGTATCATCTAGAATTCTGACCCTGAAAGACCTGTTAGTCTGCCCATTAGAAGTCCACCTGCACTCCATGTATCATCCTGAATCAGATGCACCTGTTTGAGGTCGTTAGCTGCATAAAGACACCTGTCCACCCCATACAATCAGTAAGACTTTAACTTGTAACATGGCGAAGACCAAAGAGCTGTCCAAAGACACCAGAGACAAAATTGTACACCTCCACAAGGCTGGAAAGGGCTACGGAGCAATTACCAAGCAGCTTGGTGAAAAAAGGTCCACTGTTGGAGCTATCATTAGAAAATGGAAGAAGCTAAACATGACGGTCAATCTCAATCGGAGTGGAGCCCCATGCAAGATATCACCTCGTGGGGTCTCAATGATTCTAAGAAAGGTGAGGAATCAGCCCAGAACTACACGACAGGACTTGGTCAATGACCTGAAAAGAGCTGGGACCACCGTTTCCAAGGTTACTGTAGGTAATACACTAAGACGTCATGATGTGAAATCATGCATGGCACGAAAGGTTCCCCTGCTTAAACCAGCACATGTCAAGGCCCGTCTTAAGTTTGCATATGACCATTTGGATGATACAGAGGAGTCATGGGAGAAAGTTTTATGGTCAGATGAGACCAAAATAGAACTTTTTGGTCATAATTCCAATAAGCGTGTTTGGAGGAAGAAGAATGAAGAGTACAATCCGAAGAACACCATCCCTACTGTGAAGCATGGGGGTGGTAGCATCATGCTTTGGGGGTGTTTTTCTGCACATGGGACAGGACGAGTGCACTGCATTAAAGAGAGGATGACTGGGGCCGTGTATTGTGAGATTTTGGGGAACAACCTCCTTCCCTCTGTCAGAGCATTGAAGATGGGTCGTGGCTGGGTCTTCCAACACGACAACGACCCGAAGCACACAGCCAGGAAAACCAAGGAGTGGCTCCGTAAGAAGCATATCAAGGTTCTAGCATGGCCCAGCCAGTCTCCAGACCTGAACCCAATCGAAAATCTTTGGAGGGAGCTCAAACTCCGTGTTTCTCAGCGACAGCCCAGAAACCTGACTGATCTAGAGAAGATCTGTGTGGAGGAGTGGGCCAAGATCCCTCCTGCAGTGTGTGCAAACCTGGTGAAAAACTACAGGAAACGTTTGACCTCTGTAATAGCAAACAAAGGCTACTGTACCAAATATTAACATTCATTTTCTCAGGTGTTCAAATACTTATTTGCAGCTGTATCACACAAATAAATTGTTAAAAAATCATGCATTGTGATTTCTGGATTTTTCTTTTTAGTTTATCTCTCTCACAGTGGACATGCACCTACGATGAAAATTTCAGACCCCTCCATGATTTCTAAGTGGGAGAAATAGCAAAATAGCAGGGTGTTCAAATACTTATTTTCTTCACTGTAGTTGGTGGGTAGACAAATTATTTTTTTTCAGATTAAAATGAACAAAGCATTATTAGAGCCCTGTAGACATGACAAAACTATAGTCACATTTATACTTTTTTTTATTTACAACATATTGCGCAACTGCAGGGTCTTGAGACACATGCTAACTCGCAAACTAGAGAGCTAGCGACCTAAACGGTAGCCTTCAAGTTATTTCCTTTAAACTTAAATAGCCAAAAACTTACCACTTCCACACGGATAGGGAGGATAACTATTAACAGTTATTTAACCTTTAACATGAACATTAATCAAACGTAATATTTTTTTTCTGGATACATGATACCATACAGCATCCATATCAAACTAACATTAAACTTTCATATCAAGGCGGGGACCTCAAACTAGTGTCCTGCGGGCCACATTTGGCCCGCTGGCCGCATGTTTGAGACCCCTGGTATAGAATAACCATATAACGGGATTGTGTTTCCAAGTTTAAACTGTCAGGAAGGCAACTCCGCAGTGATAACAGAACTCTTTTACCGTGTACAGTAGCCTTGGACTGAAAACTGATGTGCTAAATTGGCACTTTTGACTTTATGTGACGGAAGCTTTTGTGCTCAAGACAAGCACTCACTGTAAACTGTCATTAAAGAGGCTGCACTTCACTTACACTTTGAAATCCTGTCAGTTGCACCAACACAGACAGTTTGGGGGGGGGGAGAAAAGTTATAATTGGCCATCACGCAACTATAATGGCCGTCATGTCAGCTCTTCACAATGGGCTGATTCTCTTCCTCCCTTGTCCCCCTTGACTCCCGCTCGCAAATATACTGTTTTGGCTCTTAACAAAAGCAAACACTTGAGAAAAGAGAGTGAGACGCTGAGATGTTGACTGACGAAGAATTTAATAAAATATGGAAGGAGCCATTCACTGTCTGTCAGTGTTTCCAAAGGCTGTGGGACAATGAAATACCTCTTTTACTTAGTTTACACCAAATGGTGTCTCTCGTAAATGCTCTAATTATAGCGAGGCTTTTTATTCAAATGAACTGCAAAAGAATGGGGCATTATTTGGCAGCTGGCGATGATTGGACAGTTATTTCCAAAATTGGAAAACTCACATGCCGTCCACCACGAGCTATATGAAAAATCAAGATCATTACACAATATGACAAAAACAAAATAAAACAAAACAAAAAAATGCTAAAATCGTCACACAGCAACTTGACACTCAAAAGGCAGCTGAGTTGCTACTAGTTATATATATATATATATATATATATAAAAGCTCTTTTAACTTATTCCCATAATTCATTGTTCCTAGCAGAGCAGTTCATTGGCCAACAGCTGCCATGGGTGCTCAGACATGGTTCATGGTGGTTTGTGAGCCATGGCAAAAGTAGGATTCAATATTAATAAATGGATTAATAAATGAAATTTGAGCTATATGAGAACTCACCCATCGGAAATCAAGATCATTACACAATAAGACAAAAACAAAACAAAACAAAAAAAACGCTAAAATCGTCACACAGCAACTTGACACTCAAAAGGCAGCTGAGTTGCTACTAGTTATATATATATATAAAAAAAGCTCTTTTAACTTATTCCCATAATGCATTGTTCCTAGCAGAGCAGTTCATTGGCCAACAGCTGCCATGGGTGCTCAGACATGGCTCATGGTGGTCTGGGAGCCATGGCAAAGTAGGATTCAATATTAATAAATGGATTAATAAATGAAATTTGAGCTATATGAGAACTCAAGATCATTACACAATAAGACAAAAACAAAACAAAACAAAAAAAAAACGCTAAAATCATCACACAGCAACTTGACACTCAAAACCCATCGGAAATCAAGATCAAAATGTGAGTGTGAATGGTTGTTTGACTATATGTGCCCTGTGATTGGTTGGCGACCAGTCCAGGGTGTACCCCGCCTCTCGCCCGAAGACAGCTGGGATAGGCTCCAGCAGCCCCCGCGACCCTCGTGAGGAAAAGCAGTAGAAAATGAATGAATGAATGAATAATACAATAGAGTGAAGGAGCGATAATCAAGTGCAACACGGATGCGTTTGTACTATTTTGTGAAAACAGGTTTTCACTTCATGGTTCACAGATAATGGAGTTGGGAACCGAAAAAGAATTTGAAAGGAAAAAGGGCAAAAGTGGAAGAATAATGGAATGAGCAACGACTGCCTTGAGGTTCATAGATACAAGTCTCCCCAATTGATCAGCACTCTCACAGGCCAAATCCAGAAACCTTGACTCATCTCATTACTTGACTCATCAAACTTAATGAGGGTTAATTCACAAAGTGTTTCAGTTGAGAGAGTATGCGACAGAAAACCATGAATCATCCAACAGGCAATTCCCTTTCTTCTTTGATGCTTGAAATTCTGGCTTCGCAGTATAACGGTTTCATACGTTATCTTCTTAAATTTAAGATGTACAGTATGACAACCAGGTGGAACTGTTCTACAGCACGTCTTGTCCTGTTCTGCTAAGGTCGTGTATAGCATTGGACTATGATAAAGTGACATAAACGCAAGAAGAAAGTAATGGTAATGGTTTAATTTCATTTGAACATGCATCAGATTACAATTGAATGCATCCCATAATCAGTTCACAGTTCCACATGTCCAAAAGGAGTAGGAAGAAGCAAAGCTTATTAAATCCTACCCCTCCATCTGGTACTTTTACAATCAGTAACTGTTACATTTGCTCACTTCCTGCTTTCCCAATATAGTTTAAATTATGTATTTTAATTTTAAAATTAATTAATTTTAATTTTAATTTTAATTTTAATTTTAATTTTAATTTTAATTTTAATTTTAATTTTAATTTTAATTTTAATTTTAATTTTAATAAATTAAATAAATTTAATAAATTTAATTTTAAAGGAGATCATTAGACGGAACAGTATAACAACATAAACAGTCGGACTCATGGTGTCATCTTTCAAAGAACACTTTTCTAACAACACTAAATTTATCACGCAGCAACTTAACACTCAAAAGGCATACCTGGCAACTGCATAAACATATCACAATATGATTAAAATAAAAAAAGAAACCCATCATTTAAAATTTTCCCAGACTGCATCAAGCAACACATTCATTGGAATGCTGGCTTCGGGCTCTGGGTCCATAGTGGAGTCACCAATTAACCTAGCATGTTTTTGGAATGTGGGAGGAAACCGGAGTACCCGGAGAAAACCCACGCATGCACGGGGAGAACATGCAAACTCCACACAGAGATGGCCGAGGGTGGAATTGAACCCTGGTCTCCTAACTGTGAGGTCTGCGCGCGAACCACTCGACCGCCGTGCCGTCCCCTGTTTTAAATTCATAACAGTTACTTGGTTCTAAACCCTACCACAATCAATGAATTTGTGTGATGTCGGAATGTTCAATGTTAATAAAAACAATATATTTATAGAAAATAAAGACATGAAATATGGTCACTTTTAGACTCTTATTATTCATTGTTCGTAATACATTGCTCAAATCATATGCTACAGGGACTCCAGTAGAGTGTTGTTTGTTTTCTTTTAAACTTAAGAAACTATAATTTACCACTTCCACACGAATGAGAGTATAACTGTTTTTTTTTTCAATCAGAATAGGAGGAACCGGGCGGCAGCCTTTTGGAAAAAATTAAGAACAAAAAAACGATGTTTTTGCGCATCAGCCAGGACACCTCTGCTGTTGACTTCAAACTTTCATCGCCGTTATTGAAAGTGCTCTGCAGTGTTTGTAAAACCCCAAAACTTAATGTTTTCACAAAAGATTAGCCACCAAAATAACCTTCTGAGTAACAAACTGCTGGACAAACAAAAAAACAACTTACAAATACACTCAATCATTCAGTTTTGCTTAGAATTCAATCTGGGTGAAGATCTGCACTCTGCTCAATGACTTTGTAGACGTATGCGGTGATTAAAGCATCGCTAAAACAACAGATCTATACACTGTATAGTCTTCATTGCTGTCTACTTGATTCAGCAGAGTTCCACAAAAAAGCAGGCAGCTCTTCTAGTGAAAAGAAATACAATATAAAGATAACGCTGGTGTCCTGGTGTGCATCTAGTAATCTAAAAAAAAAAAGGCCCAGAGAGAGTAAAAACAAAAGGAATGTACCCAATAAAAAGATCTGCAATGTGTGTACTTGGCTGATAAGTCCTGACTTTCTGTCTTTGACACATTGATTGACAAAAGTCATTTGACGGGTTCATGATTTCATGATTAAGTCAATAAAATGGGCAAAGGTTATCTGCTTACAATTTCTCTTTTTCAACCAGCTTTCACTCCTTGATAATTCAACCCCACATAAAGTAAACAACTCTATGCACGCACATGACCAAGAGTGCAAAAAAACATATGCTGAAATAAAATTCGTGCAACAATACATTGACTGTCCGTGAAAGAAAAATCCTCCATTACTCACGAAACGTCCTTAAATTCATCCGCCATATGTGCGCACTACAAGAACTACATTATCCCACAAAACGTGTCACGCTTATTTACCAGTCAAAATGCTGTTTCTACTTTGAGAGCAGTTCCCATTTCATCGACAAGCTCGTTTGCAGCAACTTTAATGCAAACGTTTACACCCAATATGTCCAATGTACATACATTTGTTAATTAACTTGATGTATTGATTAGCCGTCTAAGCTATTTCTACATGTCAGTAGTTACGAGTCAAAGACAGAATAAAATATGTTTGCTAGTTTGTTAGTAAAGCCCAATGCAGAAAACGAGACTCTGGGGAAAAAAAAAACCATAATAACGGGACTGGAATTTAGGTAAAATTTCTGCTGCGTCCGACGCATTCATATTTGCATTTTTAAACTTTTAATTTAGCACGTATTACAAATTGATGAGGTCTCACTTATGCACCGATACCGATATGATAATATATTATCGGACATTCCTAATTAATATGAATATTAATGCAATTGTCAGTGCACTCAGAAAGCGCTTGTCAAACTTTTGAAAATGGCAGGAGATCATTAGACGGAACAGTATAACAACAAACTGTCTGACTCATGGTGTCATCTTTCAAAGAAAACTTTTCTAACAACACTAAATTCATCACGCAGCAACTTAATACTCAAAAGGCATACCTGACAACTGTACAAACATATCACAATATGAGTAAAATAAAAAAAAAGAAACCCATGATTTAACATTTTCCCAGACGGCATCAAGCAACACATTCATTGGAATGCTGAAATGACGTCAACTTCCCTCTGGACTTTGGGCTTTCGGGTCAATGCTGGACAGAAGCAGCATTACAGTGTCATCCACCGGGACAATTTGGAGTCGCCAATTAACCTGTCATGTTTTTGAAATGTGGGGGGGGGGGGGGGGGGGGACCGGAGTACCCGGAGAAAACCCACGCATGCACAAGGAGAACATGCAAACACCACATGGCCGAGGGTGGAATTGAACGCTGGTCTCCTAGCTGTGAGGTCTGCGCGCTAACCACTCGACCACTGTGCCGTCCCCCGTTTTATACAAACATATCACAATATGAGTAAAATAAAAAAAACAAACCCATCATTTAACATTTTCCCCAGACGGCATCAAGCAACACATTCATTGGAATGCTGAAATGACGTCAGCTTCCCTCCGGGCTTTGGATTCAGGGTCAATGATGGACAGAAGCAGCATTACAGTGTCATCCACTGGGACCGGTGCAGCATAAACACTGAATTTACGGTATACCAAAATGTTCTTGCAAGTTTTCATAAACTGAAACTTTTTCTGATATTAATAGGGGGCTTAAAGAAGTACACTTACTTGCTAACGTTCTGTAGAACTAACTTTAACCTGGAAGGTGTGACAAACTCATAACCCTCTGACCTTCAGTTTGGATGAGGACTTTCCATCTCGGACAACTTGCCCTTGGAAGGTCTATTTTGTCACTTAAATAGCTAATGACTTCCATTCCCTCGGTGCAAAGGAAATTAGGGGGGCTAATACTACAAAGTGGCCTGGCTTTTGGTGTTTTAGGGATAACAGATTGTTTCCAAAGTAGTGGAAGGGGGGCCGCGCTTATTGCGAGGATGCCTCATCAATCATCATTTAATGGTCCTTAAATGGGCTGTGCGCCTCCCTCAGGGGGTTTTAGATTGAACCGCCAAATACATAAAAGGGCACAACTACTGTATGTTTCTCACCCCGAGCAGTTTCTGAAGCTTATCACAAATTTTATGAAGCATTTTAGATGGGATAGTACTGATTACATACACACGTTTCAGGAATCTTTGTCATAATCACCGCAAACCACAAAGAGTCTATCGTGGCGAGCTAGCCAGGTTCTGTAATCTGTATCAATGCCATGTGATCATGCTGATGATAATGATGATAACAAAGACGCTCTTTTCATCAAAATGACCATAATTTAAACAGAAACCCGAAGACATGCCTGTCAAATTTCCACAGACAATCAAAAATGTAAATCGCCAATCAAGTCAGGTCCATTTTGTGGCTGATTGCTCGACAAAACACATTCACGCTCAATTTAATGTTATATTTATGCTCATTTTTGTGCTCAAAATTATGCGTAAAGAACCAGATCTAACTTGAATGCATAAATGCTTGTAAACAAGGCGACAATGCAGACTGAAAACTGTTATAATTTCTTCTTAGAGTCCTAAAACCAGGGGTCGGAAACCTTTACAACTACAGAATGCAGTTGATGTTTGCTAAATACAAGGATGAAGAGTCTTGAACCAGTCATGATGTGCTATATATATCACTATATTGACACTTACTATGGTACCCATAATGTCATTGGATGCTCATATCATAATTTAAAAAAAAAAAACAAACAAACCAAAAAAAAAAACACCTTAAACTGTATTATGGAAAGCAGGAAGTGAACAAATGTAACAGTTACTGATTGTAAAAGTACCAGATGGAGGGGTAGGATTTAATAAGCTTTGCTTCTTCCTACTCCTTTTGGACATGTGGAACTGGGAACTGATTATGTGATGCATTCAATTGTAATCTGATGCATGTTCAAATGGAATTAAACCATTACCATTACAGAATGCTACAAACAGAAGTTTGCAATACCTTGTTTTTTTTTGTGTGTTAATGTATTCATGGTTCGCTTACCGCGGGGACTGCATGCTTCAAGAGCCACGTGGATATTTCAATGTTTGACCAATGTTTGAATGGACATTTTTGGTTTAACATTTAGACCAACCAATGCTTACATGTAGACTAATAATTGATACATAGCTAAAGATGGACTATTGTTTGCATGAAGGATGTTATGACTGAGCAATATTTGCATGTACGCTGTAATAACACACATAGAAACTGATTGTATGGACATTGACTGACAATCCGGCCAATCAGAGAGCCTCTATGGTCATACGGTGCAAGTCTGGACTTGAACACAAACCAAAGCACAGCAGAAGAAGACATCTGATGTAGTCTAAGTTCTGGTTGGGTTATTCAGTTGTTGACATCAACAACAGGCACTTCCTGTTTTTGAGCTACCACAAACATTGTTTTCTTTACCCAAACAGACCTTACAGATTTTAAGTTCATGCACAGTATTTTGTGAGGCAAACCATCTGGTTTGTCAGTTTTTTTTAAATGACGTGCCAATTTTCCAATTTTCCACACATAGAAACTGATTCTATGAACATTGACTGACAATCGGAGCGCCCAAGTCGGGACTTGAACACAAACCAAAGCACAGCAGAAGAAGACATCTGGTGTAGTCTAAGTCCTGGTTGGGTTATTCTGTTGTTGACCCAACAGAGTCGACATCAACAACAGGCACTTCCTGCTTACGAGCTACAACAAACATTGGGTTTTTCTTACATTCCTGACCTTACCCAAATAGACCTTACAGATTTTAAGTTCATACACAGTATTTTGTGAGGCAAACCTTCTGGTTTGTCAGTTTTTTTTAAATGACGTGCCAATTTTCCACACATAGAAACTGATTCTATCGACATTGACTGACAAGCCGGGTGATTGGAGCGCCCAAGTCGGGACTTGAACACAAACCAAAGCACAGCAGAAAAAGACATCTGATGTAGTATAAGTCCTGGGTTGGGTTATTCTGTTGTTGACCCAACATAGTGGACATCAATTTTTTTTTATATTCTTGACCTTACCCAAACAGACCTTACAGATTTTGACTTCATACCCAGTATTTTGTGAGGCAAACCATCTGGTTTGTCAGTTTTTTTAAATGACGTGCCAATTTTCTGCTGACATTGATGACCATGCAAAAATGAGCCAAACTGTAGTCAGCCCAACCCCCCCCCCCCCCCAAAAAAAACCCGATCAGTCATATTGCCCTATGAAATAGTAGCGCAACACTTCAAAATGCAAGCTTTTAATTAGAACAATGGACTTAATCCTCATTTTAATGCATTTTATACCTTTATCAGCCCTGTTGACCTTGCAGTCATTTGGGTTCACTCTCCAACGCTAAAAGGCTACTTCAGTAATGACCAATTTGTGTAATGACTTGTGTAATTGCTGTTCATTCTACCTTTGTTTTATATTTTAGACTTCCACGGTTAAAGCCCATTACACACTTTTGCAAGCATAAAGGCAAGATTCATAAAGCGTGTGTATACATATACTAGATACCAAACAGAACAAGTAAAAAATTCCCAGGAAGATTTATTTCAAGTGGCATTTTAACGCGTCCCTCCAAAAACACACAAGAAACGACTTTTTACGGTTTTCTCACTATTGACATTCGTTTGCCGCTATTTCATCCTCGTCCTAAAGGCACCTTCTATAACCTGTCAAGCCAACTTTTGAAAAGAAAAAAAAAAAAGCCTTTTTTCCTGCACCTAAGTTCAATTTGTCCAGCCACTGGCAATTTTAAAGAGGAATGAGTTCTTTTATGAACCTAAAAAGCAATCATCTTTTCATTTGTTTTGAAGCTCTCAGCATCGCCCAAAAACGTGTTCATGTGGGGTTTACGACAACACGCATCGGCGGCGGGCACGTGACGGTAGTTTTCTATTGGCCATTATTTATTTATTACATGTATTAAATGACCTGATATCAAGAACACGTTGCGAGGATTTTATTTATTCACCGCCAAAAAAAAAAAAAAAAAGATGAATGACTGTTCAGGCGGTCTCCGGTGTCAATCAGTCTGGTTGGCTCATTAGGTCAGCATATTTAAAGCCACAGTGGAATTGATATTCATATTGTTAAAAAAAAAAGTGAGGATGCTTCGGGTGTGAATAACAATATCCTGGGCAGAGTGCCATGCAAGGTGTAGCTGCGATTGAGTTCCAGTGAATACAATTACATTAGAGTATACATGTTCAGTTTTACATAAGAACAAAAGGTAATTCATGGATAAAAAAAAAAAAAAAATTTAATTATAAATAATAAAAATAAAAAAAAAATCGATACAGAAGTCCAGTCATCTGTGTTTAATCAGTTGCAGAGGGGGGACTCATGGGAAGAAATCAATCATCGATGACGAAGATTTGATGTCATTTATTGGCCAAATACATTTGGGGGCCCTTTCAACATTGCGAATATTGTCACATCAACATTAATTTCAAATTATGTTATAAATGCAACGATGATTTGATTTTGAACGTGACATGCTCATATTCGATTCCTTCTTTCTGTATAAAATATTTTTTTTACATTGTAGAAATTTTATACAAACTGGAGGTAGCAGAGACGAGGATGCTGACGTTCTCATTGGGAGTGACCAGGATGGATAGGATCAGGAACGAGTACATAAAAAGGGACATTACGTGTTTTAGGCCTTGGAGATAATAAAGTCAGAGAGGCCAGACTGAGATGGTTCGGACATGTTCAGGGGAGTGATGTGACTGACATCCATCTGCAGCAAACTCGACATTTACCAGAACTACATTCAGCACAGCGGATAAAAGGGGAGAAGCAGACTTCAGTGTCATAACGAAAGAAAACAGATTGAGTGACAGCACGTCCGCTGTCATCAGTGTGAATGGAGTAAGGTGATCTGTGGCAAAAGTAAAAAAAAAAAAAAAAAAATGCAGTTTTCCTTTTGCACAAGCAGTGATCGGACAAAATGCTTCCATTTTTCTTGGTTGATATCAGTTAATGAAGTGTTGGACAATATCGATATTAATAAGACAGCTAATATTGAGCATTTCTACTTTCTGAGTTAAAATTAGAGTTAGAGTTATTAGTTATCTTGCTGCACTGAATTATTTATTAAAAAAAAAGCCTTTTGCACAAGCAGTGATCGGACAATACAGTAAACCTCGGATATATCGGACTCGGATATATCGGAAATTCGCTCACAACGGACAGATAAAAAAAGAACCGATTTTTCTGTAATGCATTTCCAATAAAAATTCATTGCATATATCGGATTTTTTATAACGGATTTCGCCTATTTCGGACAAAATCTCCAGTCCCGTTCCAATGCATTTCCATTAAATTTCCCTCGCATATATCCGATTCGCCGAATCGTGACAGGCCGCTATACGACGTCATTTGCAGTGTTTGCAGCGTTGCCTGCGCGTCCAGGTACATTGGAAACATAGTCAAGGAAGTGCCTTTTTATAACGGATAAAATCCGATTTACGCATATACCGGATATAAATCCGATATATGCGTAAAACTGACATTTTCCTGTATACGCATATAACGGATTTCGCTTATATCGGACAAAACCAGTGGGAACAATTGAATCCGATATATCCGAGGTTTACTGTAGTTGAATGGAAAAAAATGCTTCCATTTTTCCTGGTTGATATCAGTTAATGAAGTGCTGGACGATATCGATATTAAGACAGCGAATATCGAGCATTTCTACTTTCTGAGTTAAAATTATAGAGTTATCTTGCTGCACTGAATTATTTATTTTCCTTCAGCAGTCACCATATGCTTCAGCCTGTGCCGCGTTCCTTTTTTGGAGATCATAATGAGATGAGAAGCTAATATGTCGAAGTTATTTGAACCACCGGAGAAAAAAAAGAAGGGCCTAAAAATGTCCGTAAAACGCGTGTGGGTCCGCTATGATCTTTCTGCTCAATACCTTCTGTTCCTTCGCCGTGTTTGACGCTAAGTTGCCTTCAGAAAATCAAACACTAAATACAAAACTCTACGTGCCAGCTCTTGTTGTCTTCACCCCCGCAACCCGCCTTGACAAATAACGGAATGCACTGGCAGTCTCTGAGAAAGACAAGGAGGGGGGGGAAAAAAAAGTGGGCCACTGCCAACCCTAGGCTATGCAAATCCACCCGTCGTCGCTTGAGTTTCGAAATCTAATAATCACACTGAAGCCTTTCCCATGCAATCTCTCGCTCCCTTCCTTCATTCCTCATCCCCTCACTGCCATTTTTCTCCTAGTGCCGTTACTGGCACCGCCATCTGGTGCTGGTACCCCAGAGATGGACTCGGCTCCGGTTTGCAATCAGGCAGGGGGGGCTTAGAGTGGAAGCCTGGCACCACGGGCAGCTGATTCCACAGTAATATATGCTGCGCTGTTGTGGCTCATTTTGCCTCTGATGGGCACCATGACCACTCAAGCATGTGCCTGCAATTAAGTGCTGTGTTAAGTAAAAGCTGCAATTTGCAAGGCAAGCATGAAGGTGCACTTCAGTAGAACAAAGCAAAATGAGGAGGAGTGATGAAAGAAGGGAGGTGGTGGTGGTGGGGACTCATGGGAAGAAACCAATCATCGATGACGAAGATTTGATGTTGTCATTTATTGGCAAATACATTTGGGGGCCCTTTCAACATTGCGAATATTGTCACATCAACATTAATTTTAAATTATGTTATAAATGCAACGTGGCAGGGATTTATTAAGAGTGATTTGATTTTGAACGTGACATGCTCATATTCCTTCGGGTGAGAGGCGGGGTACACCCTGGGACTGGTGGCCAGCCAATCACAGGGCACATATAGACAAACAACCATTCACACTCCCATTCATACCTATGGACAATTTGGAGTCGCTAATTAACCTAGCAAGTTTTTGGAATGTGGGCGGAAACCGGAGTACCCAGAGAAAACCCCCGCATGCACGGGGAGAACATGCAAACTCCACACAGAGATGGCCGAGGGTGGAATTGAACCCTGGTCTCTTAGATGTGAGGTCTGTGCGCTAACCATTCGACTGCCGTGCCGCCCCCGGGTCCTTCGTTCTGTATAAAATATTTTTTTACATTGTAGAAATTTGATACAAACTGGAGGTAGCAGAGATGAGGATGCTGACGTTCTCATTGGGAGTGACCAGGATGGATAGGATCAGGTACGAGTACATCAGAGGGGCATTAACTGTTAGAGACCTTGTTTATGGGTTATATTTATAGGTTATTTGTAGGTTTATTACTTATTGGTATATGGATGTAGTGAAGGAGGACATTAGGGTAGTTCAGGGGTCTCAAACTCAATTTACTTGGGGGCCACTGGAGCTAGGGTCTGGGCGAGGCTGGGCCGCATCAGGTTTTCCAAAAAAAAATAAAAAAAAAATTAAAATGAACAAAGCATTATTAGAGCCCTGTAGACATGACAAAACACGACTATAGTCACATTTATACTTTTTTTTATTTACAACATATTGTGCAACTGCAGGGCCTTGAGACACATGCTAACCCGCAAACTAGAGAGCTAGCGACCTAAACGGTAGACTTCAAGTTATTTCCTTTCAACTTCAATAAGCCAAAAACTTACCACTTCCACACGGATAGGGAGGATAACTATTAACAGTTATTTAACATGAACATTAATCAAACGTAATCATTTTTTCTGGGTACATGATACCATACAGCATCCATATCAAACTTGCGCGTTTGGCCTGCGGGCCGCGTGTTTGAGACCCCTGGGGTAGTTAGTCTGAGAGAGACAGGGTTGGATGGAGGAGATTAATTTGCTGTGGCGACCCCTGAAGGGGAAATCCGCGCGAGAAAGAAGAATTTACAGTTGTAGAAAACTTATGAAAATATTATATACACAGAATGGAACGCCGGTTAAGACCCTCGGTCCAAAAATGATTCATATTGATGGAGACTAAATTGTCCATAAGTGTGTATATGTTTCCTATGATTGACTCCAGGGGTCTACGCTGCCTCTCACACAAACTCATCTGGGATAGGCTCCACCTCACCTTTGACCCTGAACTGTATAAACAGTAGAAAACGGTGAATATTATCAACACCTTTCAATATGACATTCGGAGTGCATACAATAACAAAATAATAGCAATGGGATTCGAGTTTTTAGTGATAAAAACAGGTTTCCTTAATGTTAGTGGTATGGCTTGAAGCCATACAAAATATTACACATGAGCCAATATATGCATAAGCGTATAGTTATAGCTGTATAATATTAGTGGTTGTAAAACTTGGCAGAGGGAATGTGTTCTCTGGATGCTCCCTGCACATTTTAACCCTGCATTACTAAAAACTACACCATTGGTAAATATCATTTTTTTTTATATACGAAAATAAATAAATCAATGCATCACGTTAACGCTGCAAAATGATCGGGTTTACATTAAAACTTCCACCTTAAAACGCACAAATGACTGATTTTATTTACAAGTAGTCATCACAATTCATGTTCCGGTCCCAATAGATTCTTTACAGTGAAAAACAATCTGTGCAGACTTTTGCCAACAATGTCAAGGGGCTCATTTTCAGTGTGTTGCTGTTTACTAACACAACACAACAGACACACAAATGTGTGGTTTTGGCTTTCAGAAAAGTGGCACCTCTTTGTTGACAATGTTGTTTTGTTTATCTTTGAGTTGTGGTATCCGGCATCGTAATGATGTACTCTATATTGGTATGGGATTTGTCCATACACTGTGCTTTTACTGCAAAGGGAACTTTTGGTGCTTTTTGTTACTTCCTGTGAGCAAAACGTGCAACTGGTGTGCTTAATTAAAACATCACATGCATGAAATTCGGTGTGTCCAACGCAAACGCAAAACTCTCACATACTTCTCTACAAGCAAGGAGAAATATGATCTCAGGGAAGAAGTACATTTGAAATACTTATATGCTAGGACTACGTTAAAAAGCCATAGCATTTCAGTATGTGGAATCAAACTATGGAATGGATTGAGTAAGGAAATCAAACAACGATGAGCCAATTCGAGAAACAATACAAGCAGTTGATGTTTGCTAAATACAAGGATGAACAGTCTTGAACCAGTCAAAAATAATAAATAATAATAAATAAATAAATAAAATAAAATAAAATAAAATAAAATAAAATAAAATAAAATAAAATAAAATAAAATAAAATAAAATAAAATAAAATAAAATAAAATAAAATAAAATAAAATAAAATAAAATAAAATACAAAAAAACTTAAATTATACTAGGAAAGCAGGAAGTGAACAAATGTAACAGTTGATGTTTGCTAAATACAAGGATGAAGAGTCTTGAACCAGTCATGATGTGCTATATATATCACTATATTGACACTTACTATGGTACCCATTATGTCATTGGATGCTCATATCACCTCGTACTTCGGTACGAGGTGCATTATTAAAAAAAACAACAACAAAAAACCTTAAACTGTATTATGGAAAGCAGGAAGTGAACAAATGTAACAGTTACTGATTTTAAAAGTACCAGATGGAGGGGTCGGATTTAATAAGCTTTGCTTCTTCCTACTCCTTTTTGGACATGTGGAACTGTGAACTGATTATGTGATGCATTCAATTGTAATCTGATGCATGTTCAAATCGAACCCAGGTCTCCAAGCTAGACATAATCAGTGTACTAATCTGCACATTACTTACAGACATGAATTAGAAAGTATTTTGTAACCAAAATTCTCTGTAGCATACTGTGTCACCAAAATGCGGGTTCCCCCAAGGCCAAAGTACAGCAACAAAATTCGTTACTGTACTTTTAACTGATATTTTTCAATATACAACCCCTTCAGTAGCGGCCATTTTAGATGGCCACTTTTAACTGATATTTTTCAATATACAACCCCTTCAGTAGCGGCCATTTTAGATGACTTGTAAACATGGAACCTACCAAAGGAAAGACGTTGAAATACATTGGTATCGAGTTAAAAATGTATGCACCAATTTTTTTTTTTTTTTAAATTATGTTATCCTTAGCTTTCAACAAAATAATTAATCACTGTTGAAAGCTGAACAATGCAAAACTTAATTTCATTTCTGAAAAAAAAAAAAAAGGCCACTAATTCTTTAGTTTGAGCACATTGCGATTCACAGCCTTACAAGATATGTCTAGTGGCTGAAATGTAATTACATTTCTATTAATACAGCCTTTATCTCGAGAGCGTATGCGAAATGAGTTTGACATCTGCCTCCCCCATATGGATTAAAAAAAAAAAAAAAAGACTAAAGTAATTCACTCGAATCGCCTTTGACGCCCAATTAGATTTCCATGCGTGTGCACAGATTTCTGCAGTGTTTACATTCAGCGTCTTTATAGCTTATATGTCATGTAGTCATCTCAGCAGAAATGAGGACAAAATAGTGTCCCCATTGCTGACTTTGATGTTGCTAAAATTGCAAGAAGATGGGCGCCGAACCATCTTGACGGGCCCTGATGTCGCTTTTAGTCCCATTACTGTTTGTATGATGTAACGTATTTCTTTCAAGTAGCGGACACCTTTGCAAAAGACGAGGTAAATCTTAACAATACCCGTGGTTATAGAAATTAGAATTGAGTCCATATTGTATTTTTTTTTGACGAGTTTTGACATGCAAGGGAGCCATAATTTGATTAAATTTTAAACCTTATTCCGCACTACGGTAATGGAATTGAATTCGGGGCTGTTTTTGCGAGAGAATGGGTTTCAAGACGATGCCAATATCTGATCGCAACCCGCAAGCCAAATCCATATTGTTTGATATGTGACATGTAACCTCAATATGTGGGTAATTATTGTTTAATCTCTGGGTTGCCTCAGATGCGGAGGGAGGATGGCAGGCTGGGACGGTTTCGGCCGCCTCTGGGGAGAGAAAGAGCATCCATGCTCTGGGAACCAAGACAGATTTTTATGGTACTTTTGATCAGCCCTCAGGCAAAGACGGGCGAATGAGTATGTCTATTCAATGGACATCTCGATTTTTAAGACTTTATATTGCGTGTTTTCTTCTTCTTGGATGCAAATGGATATAGATTGCTTGCCGTAGAGTTAGATGACTTACTTAAAGGTGACAGTCGGTAAAAGAGTTAGACGGATTGTATTTCATGCTGTCTGCACAACCAGGTCACATTTGCAGACAAATCTGTGATCATGTAAGATTTCACGGCTGAAAATAAAATGTCGGTTTCTCCCCGTGCAGAACAGATTCTTCTTCTTGACAGAATGTCTTAGGAAAAATAATAATCGGAATTAGTGAGTCGCTAGCTATTTTTTGACATTTGCTGGTGTTTTCAGAAGTAAAAATTTGAAATTTTTGGGTATGATGTATGACATCCCCGGCGGCACGGCGGGCGAGTGGTTAGCGCACAGACCTCACAGCTATGAGACCAGGGTTCAACACTTTCAGGAAAATATCAGTCCCCCCCCCCCCCAAAAAAAATAAAAATTCAAGCATAACTTTCTCATTGACACAAATTCCACCCTCGGCCATCGCTGTGTGGAGTTTGCATGTTCTCTCCGTGCATGCGTGGGTTTTCTCCCACATTCCAAAAACATGCTAGGTTAATTGGCGACTCTAAATTGTCCATAGGTATGAATTTGAGTGGGAATGTTTCTTCCGATTTTTCAAGGCACACCGAATATCAGAAGAAAAAGTTAGTTTCTACCTTTTTCCGTTCTTTTTTTAGCCTGCAGTAGAACTTTCAGGAAAATATCAGCTCCCAACAAAAAATAAAAAATTAATTTCAAGCGTAACATTCTCATAGATCTCATGTATATTTTTCCATATGTGTAGAGCCAGAATATTTCACCGAATTATTTATTGCAACTTATCCAGCACTGGTAGCACCACCAGGCATTAGCAGCAAAATCTGAAAAATATATCAATGTCACGGCTGCACTGTGGTCGAGTGGTTAGCACGCAGGCTAGACACAGCTAGGAGACACTGCATGCGTGGGTTTTCTCCGGGTACTCCGGTTTCATCCCCTATTCCAAAAACATGCTAGGTTAATTAGCGACTCCAAATTGTCCATAGGTATGAATGTGAGTGTGAATGGTTGTTTGTCTATATGAGCAGCACTGTGATTGGCTGACGACCAGTCCAGGGTCTTCACTCAAAGACAGCTGGGATAGGCTCTGGTATGTCCGTTACACAACTTTTCCCCAGTACTCTAAAACTTTTAGATGGATTGCACATTTAAGTGAGAAACTTCAATTTTTTTTTTAAATTTCAAATATAATACCATACTAAACTTTTTATAAGATTTCCGATGAATACATATATATATACACACAATCTGTACAATATATACTACCAGCTTGGGTCTTGAAGGCAGCATCATTCAGGACATAGTTTTCCTGCAGATGCATTTGTAAATCCCCAAAGTGCCAACACTTTACTGCACATGCTCTATGTATATAAGTATAGTTTGTTGTTGCATGATATGCCATCTATTCTCTATTTCCCGGAAGGGATGATAATAACATTTCCAATGTACAGTCAAATAAACGCATTGACAAACTCTGCAGATGTTGTCCTCGTGCTCCTGAATTTGCACGCCGTTGTATCGGTAAGCTCCAGGGCACTTCCTTTACAGCCTCACTGTCATAATATGTGCACGATGGGACGGTAATATAGTATATCACTATGCCTAGTGGCTAAAGAAACAGGCTTGTAAGCACGACACATTTATATATGTAACAGATGCCGACTGGTGCAGCTGTCTGAATGTACGTTGGTAAAGATGAGCATCACCTCTCATTTGGCATAGAAGACGACAGAGGAGAAATACTTTCGGTATGACTAGTGTTGTCCTATCTGGTCTTTAAGCATGAATTAATGAAGCCTGCTTGGATCAGAGGCAAAACGTCTTCTAAGAGAACCGGAAAACAGTCCAGTTGAGACTGATTCAATGTCCTGAGACTACAAAAGAGACACGTTATTATTAGGCACATCCGGCTTCGGACTAATCGGAAGTCAAATAGACCAGACCTCACCATCTAATTTGTGCAGCAACTTGGTAATGGTTTTATTTCATTTGAATATGCATCAGATTACAAGCAAACTTATGTGACTTATGTATTTTTTTTCTACCTAATTATGCATTTTTGGCTATGTGCGACTTATACTCCGGAGGAACTTATGTATGTTTTTTTTCTACCTAATTATGCATTTTTGGCCTTGTGCAACTTATACTCCGGAGCGACTTATGTATGTTTTTTTCTACCTAATTATGCATTTTTGGCCTTGTGTGACTTATACTCCGGAGCGACTTATGTATGTTTTTTTTCTCCCTAATTATGCATTTTTTTTGGCCATGTGCGACTTATACTCCGGAGGAACTTATGTATGTTTTTTTCTACCTAATTATGCATTTTTGGCCTTGTGCGACTTATACTCCGCAGCGACTTATGTATGTTTTTTTCTACCTAATTATGTATGTTTTTTTCTACCTAATTATGCATTTTTGGCCTTGTGCGACTTATACTCCGCAGCGACTTATGTATGTGTTTTTCTACCTAATTATGCATTTTTGGCCATGTGCGACTTATGTATTTTTTTTCTACCTAATTATGCATTTTTGGTCTTGTGCAACTTATGTATGTTTTTTTCTACCTAATTATGCATTTTTGGCCATGTGCGACTTATGTATGTTTTTTCTACCTAATTATGCATTTTTGGCCATGTGCTACTTATGTATGTTTTTTTCTACCTAATTATGCATTTTCGGCCTTGTGCGACTTATACTCCGGAGCGACTTATGTATGTTTTTTTCTACCTAATTATGCATTTTTGGCCATGTGCGACTTATACTCCGGAGCGACTTATGTATGTTTTTTTCTACCTAATTATGCATTTTTGGCCTTGTGCGACTTATACTCCGGAGCGACTTATGTATGTTTTTTTCTACCTAATTATGCATTTTTGGCCTTGTGCACAGCTCGGGTGTTCCTCGGAATGCATCACGTTATTGTTGAAGCCGGGGACATATGTGCTGACGATGAGACTTTCAACACGGCAACATGACACATTGAGACGCGACGATCACATTGATGGAGTGAAAGGATGTTTCTTAACGGAATGAAAGTACAGCGGGTCCCTTTTGCCGCGGTGATTATCGGCGCATTGTTGATCAAATGGATGTGTGTAGCTATGTCAGGACACGCTCACAGTTTCATTTACGTTTGCTTTATAGAGCTGCGATTTCATTTGCATAATAGGAGCACAAAGTGAGATGCTGATGAAAGCACAAGTGAGGGCTCAGTAAACTTTTTATGGTCTGGTGTTAAAGTAGAAGAAAGCAAATAACACGCCACGCAATTGATGTGTGGTCTTTGTGCTTTCTGGTACACACACACACACACACACACACACACACACACACACACACACACACACACACACACACACACACACACACACACACACACACACACACACACACACAACATAAGACAAAATCATTTCTACTTATGTAGTGAGCAACGTTGCAGCGGTCTTGTATCCGACTCCCACATGATATATGCTAATATAATATGCTCAAAAGGTTACCAAAAACAGTGCAATGCAATTAGCATATTTAATGATGTATGACATTGTGGTCTATTAGAATTCTAATGACTGTAAAATGTCAGGTGTCTTTTTTTATTATTTGTTTTTGTTTCATTGTTGACACTGATATCTTTATATGTTGTTATAATTATGCATTTTTGGCCATGCCCGACTTATACTCCGGAGCAACTTATGTATGTTTTTTTCTATCTAATTATGCATTTTTGGCCATGTGCAACTTATACTCCGGAGCGACTTATGTATGTTTTTTTCTACCCAATTATGCTTTTTTGGCCATGTGCGACTTATACTCCGCAGCGACTTATGTATGTTTTTTTCTACCTAATTATGTATGTTTTTTTCTACCTAATTATGCATTTTTGGCCTTGTGCAACTTATGTATGTTTTTTTCTCCCTAATTATGCAGTTTTGGCCTTGTGCAACTTATACTCCGGAGCGACGTATGTATGTTTTTTTCTCCCTAATTATGTATTTTTGGCCATGTGCGACTTATACTCCAGAGCGACTTATGTATGTTTTTTTTTCTCCCTAATTATGCATTTTGGGCCATGTGCGACTTATACTCCTAATTATGCAGTTTTGGCCTTGTGCAACTTATACTCCGGAGCGACTTATGTATGTTTTTTTCTACCTAATTATGCAGTTTTTGCCTTGTGCGATTTATACTCTGGAGCGACTTATGTATGTTTTTTTCTACTTAATTATACATTTTTGGCCTTTTGCGACTTATACTCTGGAGCGACTTATCTTCCAGTCCAGAAAATATGGTATATATTGCTACATTGTTCACGTTTGCTTGTAAAAATCTGATTAAATTCAAGTTTATTTGACCTAAAGATTTTAATCATGGTCAAAAAATTCAAGGCAAAATCACAAAATAAATTACATTACAATAAATAAAAAACATCAGTATTGGCAATACTGGCTCCGTAATTTTACAGCATCAACTACATTATACTATATTTGTACAATGATGTATTCATATAACCTATATTTTTTGTGTGTGTTTCACAAAATAGTTCCCTCTATCCATATAGAGACAGTTTTGACAAACATAGCTCTTACACTTTTTCTATGTACACAAAAAGGCTTATCTCTCTCAAATATTGTTCATAAATCTTCCTCAATCTGTATTCATGAGCACGATAATCCATCCACCTCACAGATGTGGCATATCAAAATGCTGCTTAGACAGCATGTTTATTATACACAGGTGTGCCTTAGACTGGCCACAATAAAAGGTCACTCCGAAACAGGTTTCGAGTTAAAAGTGAAACATGTCAGTGTTTTTTGCCTATGGAAAATAAAAAAGACTAAATCCAAATAAATTGGAATAAGACCAGCATCGTCGAACAGATTGTGTTTATTCTAATAGGTTCCAGGCATTGCAAGCAATATTTACCCATTCTGTGCCTACCGTCCCTGGAGGCTATTCTCTGAATTCAGCAGGCATCTTGAGAACACCCTGAGGTAGGTATTAAATATAAGCTAACAAGACCAGGCTTTCATCAAAATTCACACTTCCATCACCTAACTAGTTTGATGATGGAACGGAAAGCTGTTCCTACCTCACATGAGCGCATTCTCCGACTGAATACACTAAAAGTTGAATCACGTTTCTTTATATTAAACCACATCAGGCTGTAATAATAACATTTTAGCTATTTCCGCTACATTTCATGTTTTGTGGTCGATATGACGATGAAACGCTGTTCCACAAGACAATCCATAATATTGACACATTTCTTGCCGACTCTCAGAAAGGTGTTATAAACAAACAGCTACAATGTAGCTTATTAAGGCTTATCAGGCCCGCGTGGTGGTTCAGTGTTTGGCATGTTAGCCAGGAGATCAATGTTTCATATGTCCGTCTGAGCATCTACAGCAGGGGTCTCAAACTCAATTTACCTGGGGGCCACTGGAGCTAGGGTCTGGGCAAGGCTGGGCTGCATCAAGTTTTCCAAAAAACCCCCCCAAAAAAACGCATTTATTAAAAACAGAAAAATATACAAACTTTTTCAGTGCTTTGGTTCCGATTTTCTCCAATAAAAGCTCTGATAAAACATTCCACTGTTCTCAAATATCTTAATTTTTATTTTTCTACACAAAATAAGATGAAAAATAAATAAACAAATCAAGAATAAAAAAAATCAATCAATCAGTAATAAATAAATATAATAATAATAAAACGGCAAATAATACAAACTTAAGAAACCACATATAGTTGGTGGGTAGACAAATTATTTTTTTTCAGATTAAAATGAACAAAGCATTATTAGAGCCCTGTAAACATGACAAAACACGACTATAGTCACATTTATACTCTTTTTATTAACAACATATTGCGCAACTGCAGGGTCTTGAGACACATGCTAACTCGCAAACTCGCGCTAGCGACCTAAACGGTAGCCTCCAAGTTATTTCCTGTGAACTTACATAGCCAAAAACTTACCACTTCCACACGGATAGGGAGGATAACTATTAACAGTTATTTAACCTTTAACATGAACATTAATCAAACGTAATAATTTTTTCTGGGTACATGATACCATACAGCATCCATATCAAACTTGCGCGGGCCGCACTAACATTAAACTTTCATATCAAGGCGGGGGCCTCAAACTAGTGTCCTGCGGGCCACATTTAGCCCACGGGCCGCGTGTTTGAGACCCCTGATCTACACTATATGTAGTCTATATGGGATTTTCTCTGGGTACTTCAGATCTAGGCTAATTGGAGACTAAGTTCTCTATAGGTGAGTTTTGGTTTGAGTCTGACTTTCTAAAACCAAGGTTCCACTTTATTGCCTCATAGGCCAGCCTGAGTGTAGTCCATTAAGGAATACAACTATTTTTTTTTTTTCAATATTTGTGCTAGAGACCCATCCAGGGTGTACCAGCCAGACCCTAACACAGAAAACGAGGCTTAACTATACTTCAAAAAAAATGTTTCAATATTCGATGTGGTCCTTTAACCGTGCTTGATGGAAGTATGCACTGATTCTGATGCTATTGATCAACCCAGTATGCTAATTGTACCCTTGCATTTATCAGGATCAGTCTCTGATTGGCTGAAAAGTTAAGCATTTTTGGCAGATGTGCGTGGTTGAAGGATCTTGTCTCATTTCCACCCTTTAGCATGCGCAAGAAGAAAAGAATGGACCATGCCTTTGAGTTATGGTGATAGAGCAGACATTATACATATCATTTACCCGCTGGATGTGCATAATTAGGAATGGCAGAGTTTGAAAGAGCATGTCAAAGTGACAAATGAAACCTTTACGGAACAAGCCGGGCACGGCTGATGTCACCATGCGAGGATTCCAAAAAAGAGCCGAGTGTTCCTCGGAGGGGGCAGCACTGCAGCATGGTACATCAGAGACAAGCTTTTCTCTGGCTCATCACCGTCCCATCTCTCTCCTTGTATATACTCTGCTCTGCACGCCCAAGCTTGCCAGTTGTCTGTGGCCATCCATCTGCACCACTGATCAGAAGCTTTCAAAAACCGTAGCTTTGATAAGCAGGTGTGGTTTCTTTAAAAGGATTTTTTTTGGGGGGGGGGGGGGTGTAATGTGTCAAATGGGGACATGGGGTTGAGAGGAAAAATATTCGGTCCTGCTGTTTCTAAAACATGTTAGAAGTCAAGTAAGGTTACATGTTTTGGCTCGTCATACAAAGACTGACGAGAACTGACAGACTCATGACATCGCTGACAGGCTTTGATGGATTTCATTAAGAAGAGATCTGAATGTCTTGAAGCATGTGTCAGTGTTGTGGTAATTTCATATGACGACATCCTGGAAAAAAAAATTGGCTTGTCATTTTTGTTTTTTTAATTAATGGGAACAAGCTTCTTTGGGCTGAGTTTTGTCTATGGAAAAATGAATGGATCAAGTAACGTATGTGGTCTCCAACCTTTTCGGTTACGGACTAGTGGTGTGTCGGTCATGAACGAACGGGTCAAAAGAACTAATTCTTTTTTGTGAACGGAATGAACAAGGTCACCACCCCGAAAATACCTGTTCAGTCGCAAAACGGTCAGTTCACCGTTCCTTCTGCAGGGCGAGACTATCAACGTTCTTGCCTGTCTTATCGTTGTGCCTCACTCTGTGGGTGGGTGGGGTTAGCTGACTGAAAGACTGAGACCAAGAGATTGACCCGGTCGTCAGTCCTGGGGATCAACAATTGGTCAACAATCGGTCAACGACCAATTGAACGATATTAACGTATCATTTTACTGAAATGAACGGTTTTTCCTACCACTGTTACAGACCAATATTTTGGTTTGTAAACCACTCAAGTCTATTCTCTGAATTCATCACGCACCTTGAGAGGCATCCTGAGGTCGGTATTAAAAATAAGCTAAGACCATAGCATGAACGGGTAGACTGGCGATCAATAATGAACCAACTGACTTTGAAGTCTGTTTATTGATGTTGTTATTGCGGCGCCTTGCTTTGGTAAATACTGTAACTAACTCCACCGGGCCGGCTTGGGAAGATGCCGCTGTAGACGCAACACAACAGGGGGTGAGTAGTTGGCACAGTCAGTGCCACCCCTCCCGGCACATAGGGCACAAAGATCCATGAGAAGGTTGGGGCCCTTTTCTGTGAAATCTTGGCGAATCCGCAAAGGATTGAGAGGCCGGAGGCCCTGTTACCAATTAGAGAATAAATTGGCAGAATTCACCCACTTTGTCAATCCCTGTTGGTGGAAAGCTCGGCGCGACTTCGATCCCAGTCTAAACCAAAAAGTCCATGGAGAATACCAGTCCGCGCTAGAGTCTTGGTGGTATGCTGGAGCCTATCCCAGTTGACTTAGTGTGAGAAGCGGGGTACACCCTGGACAGGTCACCAGCCAATCGTAGGGCACATATGGAGAAACCTATGGACAATTTGGAGTGGCCAGTTAACCTAGCATGTTTTTGGAATGTGGGAGGAAACCAGAATACATGGGAAGAACATGCAAACTCCACACAGAGATGGCCGAGGGTGGAATTGAACTTGGGTCTCCTACCTATGAGGCATGCGTGTTAACCGCTCGTCCGCCGTACAGCCCAATAATACCTTATCAATGAGTAGAGCCGATGAAACCAGCCAATCGTAGGGCACATATGGAGAAACAACCATCCCCACTCACATTCATAGACCTGTATAGACAATCTAGAGTCGTCAATTGACCTAACATTTTGGAATGTGGAAGGAAACCCACAAACGAACACTGAGAACATGCAAAGTCCATACGGAAACATCCAACAAAGATCGACTTTATAACCAAAAAACATGATTTTGAACAACTGAACAACACAAGAACCTAAGGTCGAATGCTTGTTAAGTTTGGAATGTAACTGCTATTTTCAAGAAAAGATGCAAGATCTTGGGAATTTGAACCACCGCCGACGAGCATGAATGAATGCATGACGCTTCCCAGCACGGCCATGACGGGACGTGAAAACAAAACATGTTTAGTCACCTTGACTTGATAACTCGAGACTTTTCACCTTGTTGTTGAATACACTATCAAGTGAGTCTGACTCGAACTGTGCCTAAATCACAATAAATGTGACACAGGCGAATAAATGGCCTTGAATAACATGTTTTGCGGATTGTCCCAACCACTTTTCAGATTCTGACACTCCAAAAAATAATCTGATTGTTGCAAAACCAATACTGCTTTTGTTGAAATACGCACCCCAAACAAGAGTTTTCATTGACGGTAATATTAAAAAATACCAAATACCAAATAGTGAAGGACTGAATAGAGCATGCAGGTATGTCCGAGTTGTAAATTTACCATTTAGGAAATCTGAAATAAAAGTTGGATTCAGCTAAATAAGGCAGTGCAAATCTGTCCTTAATGAACTTTAACCAAGGCTTCATTAATTCCAACACAGGCGATGGATACTTTGGTTATTTATATCAAATGACACCAATCTAATTCTGGAACGCGGAACACCGTGTTAGGTGTCCCTGCTCACCGCACTTGTTAACTAATTGCCTATGCTGGAATGATTGAGGGCCGATTCAAAGCACGGGGCTTCTCACAGATGGTAGGAACCGGTGCCAGTCTTGGCCTGGGTAAGACGTGCACACACAAGGTACAAGGTGGTCCTAAGTGAAAGACAAACCGCACTCAGCTAATCTGGCCTCCTCGTCCAAGTTCTTGGCAACACCATGACGGGAATAATTACTGAAGCAAGGTGCTGTCAAAGCCGCTGAGGTATCAATCAATAGCCAGGTTTTTCTCTTTCCGAATTGGAATCTTTCCGAATGACCTTTCCGAAAGCAATGGTATACATGGAAAGGAATATTCCAATCTCTTGTCTACATGTGCCGCTATAATCAACCAGAATAGTCAATGGGGCATGCCCAGTAGAACGTAAACACCAACATCACGTGATACCGACTTCTTCGAGTTTTCTTTCACTTTTTGGAATAACTCTGTATTGCCAGTTTTTCCTTTGTCCAATCTTGAAATTTAGTTTGAATCAAAAACAAATGTTTCCTCCATTTTTTGTTTTTAATCGAAGAATGTCTCGATCTGCGTGTTACGTCATATCTCAGCATTCGCTGAAAGAACGCACCCGGGAACAGGAAAAGATAAAGTTCAATCTTGCTAATATTTTATAATTAAGCTCGGCACATGTTTTATATAGATATGTATTTTCTTTTTTAATAAAACTGGACTTGTGAATGGCGTATAGAAGGGTTTAGATCAGGGGTCTCAAACTCAATTTACTTGGGGGCCACTGGAGCTTGGGTCTGGGTGAGACTGGGCCGCATCAAGTTTTCCCCAAAAAAAAACCACAAAAAAACGCATTTATTAAAAACAATTTTTTTTTTTAAAAAACATTGCTTTGGTTCCAGTTTTTCTACAAGAAAAGCTCTGATAAAACATTCCACTGTTCTCAAATATCTTAATTTTTATTTTTCTACACAAAATAAGATGAAAAATAAACAAATCAAGAATAAAAAAATCAATCAATCAGTAATAAATAAATATAATAATAATAATAAAACGGCAAATAATAAAAACTCAAGAAACCACATATAGTTGGTGGGTAGACAAATTATTTTCAGATTAAAATGAACAAAGCATTATTAGAGCCCTGTAGACATGACAAAACACAACTATAGTCACATTTATACTTTTTATTTACAACATATTGCGCAACTGCAGGGTCTTGAGACACATGCTAACTCGCAAACTAGAGAGCTAGCGACCTAAACGGTAGCCTTCAAGTTATTTCCTTTCAACTTAAATAGCCAAAAACTTACCACTTCCACACGGATAAGGAGGATAACTATTAACAGTTATTTGACCTTTAACATGAACATTTTTTTTTGAATGAGGTGTATACAAAGGTTACATTCTTTCCGTTTGAGCAAATAATCTGAATGGAATTGGAATATGTGGGTCCATGTATACGTGGTTAATGACTTATAGTATTATGCATGATTGTCCATATCGACCAATATAGTCGGTTCTGGGGCGAAAGCACCCTAAAAAGATGCCTCTATCGCAAACCATCATCTGTACAATTTTGGGGTTAGCAGCTGTTGAAAAGTTGGACTAGTGGTTAAAAAACCCGAGCTAAAACTGACTGTTTGGCGCCCAGGCGAGGCCGACTATAATGAGGCACAGAGGGGCACTGTCAGAGCGGAGACAAAAGACCCCGCTGGAGTCCTTCAACACTCGCAAGGGAGAAGTGCCAGTTCTGTCCTCCCCCCTCCAGGTTGGAAAGTCTGAGTGGTTGTGTTCTACTCTTAGCTACTGATCAATATGTCCTGTTCTGGTCAGCTTGTCACTATTCTCCCTGGGGGGAATGTGAAGAAATGGCGGTGTTCCATAAAGCAGCTGCGGCCCCCGCCATCAACTGCCAGGTGCTGCTAGCAAGCATCTGTGTTTTGGGAGATGTTATTGCCCGTGAGAAGCGGGGACTTGTGTCTTACGAATACAAGCAGGGATGTAACAGAGAACACGATGTGACAAGAAATAAGTATCTTCGCAAGCATCCGGCATAATCGCTAATTGCTAAGTTTTTAGCAATTAACTCATTCGCTAACAAGTATTTTTCAACGCGACCGCTCGAAAGACATACTGTATTTATGCATCTTTCACGTTTTTTTTGCGAAGTGATGACACAACTCCACAAATAAATAGAGCATCTTCTGCGTGTTTTTAAGCCAGAAAAAATGACACTATATTTATGCATCTTTCAGGTTTTTTTGCAAAGTGATGACACAACTCCACAATTAAAGAGAGCATGTTTGGCGTGCTTTTAAGCCAGAAAAATGCATTTAAGTATTAAGAACTCCGCCATAGAAATACATGCTGCACAGCAACCAGGAAGAGGAAGGGCGTGGAGTGTTGGAGCATTGAAGGGATTACACTTTTTTTGTGGAAGTGGAATGCATTCGCACATATTTTCATGTAGAGTTATGTTGTGGCACAGCTGTTTAAATACTAAATATTTTCTACCGCTTATTAAGTGTCGTGGGGGGTGTCAAAATGTACATATCCTAAATATATGTATATGGAAAAATTTGTATCAATGGGAAAGTTTATTTTTTCTCAAAAAGCTGTTCCTTGTTTTAGTTGGGAACTGATATTTTCCTGGAAGTTCTACTGCAGGCTACGAAAGAATGGAAAAAAGTAGAAACAAACTATTTTTTTTCTGATTAAAAGACAGGAATCTAATCATTCCTTTGGTAGGTTCCACATTTATATACCCACAGAACACAATATTCCGTGTGCCTTGAAAAATCAGTCACTCACATTCATACCTATTTATTTTTATTCATTTTTTCACAAAAAAGCTGTTCCTTGTTTTAGTTGGGAACTGATATTTTCCTGAAAGTTCTACTGCAGGCTACGAAAAAATGGGAAAAGGTGGAAACAAACTTTTTTTTTTTAAAGACAGGAATCTAATCATTCCTTTGGTAGGTTCCACATTTATATACCCACAGAACACAATATTCCGTGTGCCTTGAAAAATCAGTCAAAATTGTAAAAGATGATTTTTCTTATTATTTCCATCTTATTACAGGGATGGAATATAGAAGAACAATTAGAATTCAGGGAGTGGGGGGGGCAAGCATGGCTTCATTGATTGATTAAGAGGGGTGTTTCTATCCATACATTACAGCACCAAAGAGCCAGTGTCAGCTGTAACGTTAATATACAGATAGGCTTTGTCTATCTGTACGTTTTCTGCCAACGTTGCATTCTCCATGATGGAAGCAAATCTGATATCAGACCTTTGGGATGCATTTTAAAGCAAGGCGTGAATTGAAAGTCATCAAACATCATCTGCATACATACAGCACCTGTGAAGGCAGCCACGGACACAAAACAATTACTTTTTTTTTTACATTGTCGGTCATCTCCTTGCAAGTTATCACATAAATCAATTCAAGCTACGGCTTGTAATTACCTTTACTGTAAGTGAAAAACAGAGGTGTGAGATTTCATTTGTTGCTGTTCATTGCATAGCGTGACATTGAAAAACAGAAAACATACGTCAGCGTTAAAGTAGGCTGACTTTCAGTAGCACTGCTGTGAGTGAACGCAATGTAGAATATATGTATACCGAATTACTCAAAACTTTTGGTTCGGTGCACATGACGACATTATTACTTGAGTTATGATGTAGTCTGTATTTATTTATGTCTTTATTTAAGGTGGGATAGCTAAAGCTAGCAAATAAACTCACCATGGAAGGTCGAAACAACGTGCAAAGTCAGAATCTGGGAAATACGAAATTAGATGCAACTGGATGAATCAAGGCTGCACGGTGTTTGAGTGGTTGGCGCGCTGGCCACACAGTTAGGAGACCCGAATTCGATTCCACCCTTGGCTATCTCTGTGTGGAGTTTGCATGCATGGGTTTTCTCCGGGTACTCCGGTTTCCTCCCACATTGCAAAAACATGCTAGGTTAATTAGCGACTCCAAATTGTCCATAGGTATGAATGTGAGTGTGAATGGTTGTTTGTCTATATGTGCCCTGTGATTGGCTGGCCACCAGTCCAGGGTGTACCCCGCTGGGATAGGCTCCGGCGACCCTCGTGAGGATAAGCGGTAGGAAATGAATGAATGAATGCTTAACTCATTCAATCCCAGCCATTTTTTAAAAGACATAATTTAGAATTTTGACCGATTTTTCAAGGCACACGGAATATTGTGTTCTGTGGGTATATAAATGTGGAACCTACCAAAGGAATGATTAGATTCCCGTCTTTAATCAGAAAAAAAAGTTTGTTTCTACCTTTTTCGGTTCTTTCGTAGCATGCAGTAGAACTTTTAGGAAAATATCAGTTCTCAACTAAAACAAGGAACAGCTTTTTGTGAAAAAATAAACTTTCTCATTGACACAAATCTTTCCATATACATATATTTAGCACATGTATATTTAGTATCTAAACAACTATGCCACAACATAACCCAACAATTGTTGTTTTACAGGAAAATAACAGTTTATTTACAAATAGTCCAGGGTGTATTTTTTTCAAGACATATTTTACAATTTTGACTGATTCTTCAAGGCACACAAAATATTGTGTTCTGTGGCGATATAAATGTGGAACCAACCAAAGGATGAACTTTCAGGAAAATATTAGTTCCCAACTAAAACAAGGAACAGCTTTTTTGTGAAAAAATAAACTTTCTCATTGACACAAATCTTTCCATATACATATATTTAACATATGTATATTTAGTATCTAAACAACTATGGTTGTTTTACAGGAAAATATATTGAAAAATAGTCCAGAAAAATAATGCAATCATAACTTCCTGTTCATGCCCCGCCCACTCTGTGTACAGATAATTTACGTTTAACATATATATTAAAAGCAGTATATCATGTGGCATGTCTTCGAAGTTTGCAGTTTTTTTCCTTAAAAAAAAAGATGAAAATATTTCTCAGCAAACAAGGCCTGAAGGGAAAAATTCCGAGAGGGAAATTTAGCAAAGAACAAATGTTATCCTGTTCAAATGTTTCGCTTATTTTAGCAGCAAAATAGCTGAAATCTGACAGGCACTTTGGCTTCATATTAAGTGGCAAACCGAGGCAGGGGAAACGAGACAAAAAAAGGAGAATTTGGTAGGATACAGCGTTATAAATAATCCCGTGCCCTCCCACAGCTGCATTCAGATGGTGAGAAGAGACACGGGAAGAATACGGAAAGACCTGAAATAGCCTCCTGAAATAGCCTGGAGCATCCTGGGAGAGAAGCCTGCCTCTGCCTGCAGTTAATTCTCACCCCGTGTGCTTAAATGTGTGGTCATGGCGGCGTGCATGGGAATTGATGTGTGGTTGTGGATGGTTCTTCTCGTTTGATTTGAGGGGAAAAAAAAGCCACCCAGTTGAATTGACGTGTCCGAGTGAAAATCCGAGTAAAGCAGGAATTTATGAATTTATGTTTATGACAAAGCTATAGTAATGTAAAGTAATGTTTGCTTGCACTATTCATTAGCTTGTGTATCGCCTGAGGTCCAACCACTTATAATGGCTCAAGAGCTGTTTTGGCAGCAGCGGTATTGACTGAAGCATGTTATTATTATTTTTTTAATTTCATATTCATTATCCGCATTTACATGGACCCAAATATTCCAATTCCATTCGTTATTTACTCAAATGGAAAGAATGTAACCTTTGTATACACCTCATTCCCAAAGAAAAATGCCAATCCGAATGAATATATAAATCGGATTCCCAAGGGTGGAATATTCCTTTCCCCAATCCGATTGAGGTATCTTGTACCCGCTCAAACGGAAAGTTGTCAGATTGCGTTCTTCTTCGTGGTGTTTTTCTTCTTCTGTTGTTTATTGGTGGTTGGCAAGCAGCTTTCGTGTGCATTAGCGCCATCTGTGGAACAGAATCTAAACTTTTCTATACGCCATTCACAAGTCCAGTTTTATAAAAAAAAATACATATATTATTTTTATGAATTTCAATGAATTTTAATGAATTTTAATGAATTTTAATGAATTTTAATGAATTTTAATGAATTTTAATGAATTTTAATGCATTTTAATGAATTTTAATGAAATGAAATTAATTTTAATGGAATTTTAATGGAATTTTAAAGAAATGAAATGAAATTAAAATTTAAAAATATATATATTATTTTAATGAAATTGTAATTTTAATGATTTTTAATGAAATTTCAATGAATTTTAATGAAATGAAATGAAATGAAATGAAATGAAATTAAAATTAAAATTAAAATTAAAATTAAAATTAAAATTAAAATTAAAATTAAAATTAAAATTAAAATTAAAATTAAAATTAAAATTAAAATTAAAATTAAAATATTAACAAGATTGAACTTTATCTTTTCCTGTTCCCGGGTGCGTTCTTTCAGCGAATGCTGAGATATGACATAACATGCAGCTCCAGACGTTCTTCGATTTAAAAAAAAAATGGAGGCGAGCAATCGGCACTGGACTGCTGTGAAAAATTTGTTTTTGATTCAAACTAAATTTCCAGACTGGACGAACAAAAAACTGGCAATACAGAGTTATTCCAACAAGTGAAAGAAAAACTCAACAAAGTCGGTATCACGTGATGTTGGTGTTTACGTTTTACTGGGCATGCCCCATTGACTATTCTGGTTGATTATAACGGCGCATGTAGACACGCGATTGGAATATTCCTTTCCATGTATAGCATTGCTTTCGGAAAAGTCATTCGGAAAGAGAAAAACTCCTCATGTAAACGTGGCTACTGAAACACCAGAGTGGCGTATCTGCGATGTCGCGTCTTTGTGTGTATTTTCGAAGAAGCAATTGCATCTGCCGCGTGTCTTTGTGTGTCACAATTCAATCCTATTTATTTCAGTTGGTGGGGAAAGGGGGGGTGGGGGGGGTAATTGTTTCAGCGACAGCTCCGTTTCCATCACTCACACGGGCCAAGGTCTCAGGTGTGAAATGTTGCCATACATCAAGGCGCCGTTGATCAATATTGATTGATTCGTGCAGCTTCCGCTCATGCGCTTTTATTTATGTAATTAATATGGACGACAGGTTGTCAGCTAGAACTTTTTAACCTTGCATGGAGCCTTGATGAATCGCAAGGAAGGAAGGAGGGAGCGGAGATGAATGGAGCTGCTGGGTCATGAGGTACGGAAGAGGTAGCGTGGAAAAGAGTCACATGGTCACAATCGAGCAGGATTTTTTTCCGGTTATCATTGACATATCGGTTATCACTTAAAACTACATTAAAATGTGTACTCTGTGTAATGTGTAAAGTGTACTCTGTCATCTATAGCTGATCGAATGCATATTTGTTATATATGTATTATAATTTATATATATAAATTATATATATAATATTTGCATATTTTATTATTTGTTTATATTTGGTGTAATCTATTTATTCTCTATATTATTATTATTTATCACTGATCAAATGCATATTTGTTGTCATCCATTTATTCTTTATATTTTTTGTATTATTTATTATTATTTTTAATCTTTTGATCTATCTATATTTTATTACATTTATTATTTTTATGACATTTTATTCCATTCATTTATATATATATAATATTTGCATATTTTATTATTTGTTTATATTTGGTGTAATCTATTTATTCTCTATATTATTATTATTATTTATCACTGATCAAATGCACAATTGTTTATATTTGTTTTCATCTATTTATTCTTTATATTATTTGTATTATTTATTATTATTTTTCTTCTTTTGATCTATCTATATTTTATTAAATTTTATATCATTTATTTCTTATTTTTATGACATTTTATTTCATTAATTTATATATATATAATATTTGCATATTTTATTATTTGTTTATATTTGGTGTCATCTAATTATTTTCTATATTATTATTATTATTATTTATCGCTGATTAAATGCATATTTGTTTATATTTGGTGTCATCTTTTTATTCTTTACATTATTATTATTATTATTATTATTATTATTATTATTATTATTATTATTATTATTATTATTATTATTATTATTATTATTATTATTATTATTATTATTATTATTATTATTATTATTATTATTATTATTATTATTATTATTATTATTATTATTATTATTATTATTATTATTATTATTATTATTATTATTTATCGCTGATTATATGCATATTTGTTTATATTTGGTGTCATCTATTTATTCTTTATATTATTATTATTATTTATCGCTCATCAAATGCATAATTGTTTATATTTGGTGTCATCTATTTATTCTTTATAGTATTATTATTATTATTTATTATTATTTTTCTTCTTTTGATCTATCTATATTTTATTACACTTTGTGACATTTGTTTTTTACATTTATTTTTATGACATTTTATTCTATTAATTTATTAAATATTTGCATATTTTTTGTTTAGATTTGGTGTAATCTATTCTCTATATTATTATTATTATTTATCTATTTTGTATTACATTTATTTATTATTTACATGTATTTTTATGACATTTTATTCCATTGTGTAACGGCCAGGCATCCCAATACTTTTCTCCAAGCAGGTATGATCATATTTAACATAATTGCCTGGAAAGCCCAATGATGAATTCACAAAGCATATTTCCAAAATTATCCCATCAGTTGTTAGGATGAATGACAGGACATGGACAGCAAGCCAGGCACAACAAAACATTAGATCTCTAATTTTAAACACCAACTTTTCCAATAAGTCATTTCCTTCCTTCCCGACAAGACAGCATGATGGACACTGAACAGCGTCAACGCCAACGGTTAATTATCACACAGTCGCTTCAGTAAAGTGCTGCAATGTTTTATCATGATAAAAGATCGGAATGTTGTTGGTTTTCCTGCGGGCGGGATGATAATCGGCCATCTAATGCAAAGCACGCATGGCAGAATGATGCTAAATATAAATAGAATCTGTCCAACTTCATTCCAGCAACACCTGCTCAGCCCATTTCCAACAGCCATTACTTCACTACGCGTCCCAAAACTAATTCACAGTAACTATTAATGAGTAAAGGCTCTGTTAAATGTATATTATTTATACAAATACTACATGTATGCCCTGTAGAATTTTTTCCATTTTTTACATGGACATTTTTTTTGCCGATCGGGGCATACGGAATATTGTGTTCTGTGGGTATGTATATATATATATATATATATATATATATATATATATATATATATATATATATATATATATATATATATATATATATATATATATATATATGTATATAATTTATTTTACCTTTATTTAATGTGGAACCTACCAAAGGTGATGATTAGATTCCCGTCTTTAATCAGAAAAAAAAAATCTACCTTTTTCTGTTCTTTCATAGCCTGCAGTAGACCTTTCAGGAAAATATCAGTTCCCAACTAAAACAAGGAACAGCTTTTTGTGAAAAAATAAACTTTCACATTGACAGAAATTTTCCATATACATATATTTAGCATATGTATGTTTAGTATCTAAACAACTATGCCACAACATAACCCAAAAATTGTTGTTTTACAGGAAAATAATAGTCCAGGGTGTACCCTGCCTCTTGCCCGAAGAGAGCTGGGATAGGCTCCAGCACCCCCGTGACCCTTGTGAGGAGAAGCGGTAGAAAATGAATGAATGAATGAATGCTTAACTCATTCAATCACAGCCATTTTTTTTTTTTTTTTTTTTACAATTTTGACCGATTCGGGCACACAGAATATTGTGTTCTGTGGGTATATAAATGTGGAACCTACCAAAGAAATGATTATATTCCTGTCTTTAAGGAACAGCTTTTTGTGAAAAAAATAAACTCTCTCATTGACACAAATTATCATTATACATATATTTAGCATATGTATATTTAGTATCTAAACAACTATGCCACTATGAATTTTTTTTTCATATATTTCCAGTGCAACACAGCCAAGCTACATTAGTTCTATATGGATGTATGTATATATGAGGGGAATAACAATAAAATTAGTACTTTTACATTTACTGTCACACCAGTACACTCCATTCATCCTCACTCCAGATGAAGGAAATACAATTTGTGTCATCAAATTTGAACATGACGTGAACAACTGTGGATGCCGCTGACCAAACGACCTCGTAACCTTGACATCCTTCTTCAATCAGCCACAACATCTTGTAAAAGTCGAGTCAGAATATTTCATTGAATTGTTGCACTGGTATAGCACCACCAATACCAGCAAATTAGCAGCAAAATATGAAAAATATATCAATGCCAAAATAATGCCTGCCACCCTGGACTGGTTGAGAGTGGGTCCCAGTTTATATATGGACTATGAACTATCCACTAATAACACAAAGTCTCTGGTTAGGTTCAAACACAGTCCAGATTTATGTCACATGTAAACCTTGCAAATATCAGCATCACGGTCATCCATCATGATTTAAACAAGAATCGACAAGTGGTTTCGTGTGATGGAATTGATCAGTTTGGGAACCGATTTCACTCGCCAGTGTACTTACACCTGTTCTTCCAACTTCAATCGAGAGAATCCAATCACCTGCCGGCATTTCCAAGCACAACAGTCGTCCTCAGTCCAATCATCCCAATGCAGTATTACAATAAAGACAATTTATGAAAGTGAACCAGGCCAGCTGCTCTTGCGGTATTCAAAGATTTTTGAATCAACTATTTCCACACGGATCCATATTCCCCTGAAAAAGCAATTTGGAATATTGAAATCTGTCCAGTTTCCAACATGAATGGCATAAAAATCAGGTTACCAAAGACAAGAGAGCCGACAAAACAAACAACTAAAACCATCTGGTCCAACATCGGTCATTTGTCTTCATGTTGAACATGTTGATTTGGTATTGGGATTATTTGCACTTGTAATGTTCCTCATGTTCTTGATGTCAGTTTTTCCGTTTTTTTAGGGTCCAATATTCAATACGCAGATCTAAAAAGGTGGCTTTAGACTTATATTTCAATATAAATACATAAAAAATTGGTCAAAATCCATCATAAGAAAAAGGTAACAAACAACCTAGCTGAGCGACTATTCCCAGCTACACCAGGGAGCAACACTTTTTCCTATCCGGAGCCAATTAATTAGTTTCCTACACACTGTAAACCCGAATGTTGAAAGTACTTAAATAAATTAATTTATGCATACACACAGTTCTTAAAAAGTTCTAATAACTTAATTATGTCAAGTTCATTTAACACGTACTTTTAACTTGAACTATGGCTATATTAAGTAAGATTAACCTAAAAAAACATAGTTTACATACAACTTAAGACAAACTTAAGTAAATCCGAATGCTCAAAATAATTAATTGGTATAAGTATAGTGAACTTAAAATTTTCTTAAAAGTTCTACTTTTAAATGTTGATTGCCAGTTGCATTATCTGTCGTTTCAGTTTATTTAACTTGTCATTTTTGATTAATATGAACTTTTGCAGATTTGTGTAACCTACTTAAGAATTCGTAGTTACTTATAACTTAAAATTTTCTTAAAAGTTCTACTTATAAATGTTGATTGCCAGTTGCATTATCTGTCTTTTCAGTTTATTGAACTTGTCATTTTTGATTAATATGAACCTTTTGCAGATTTGTGTAACCTACTTAAAATAATTAGTAGTTATAGTTACTTATAACTTAAAATTTTCTTAAAAGTTCTACTTATAAATGTTGGTTGCCAGTTGCATTATCTGTCGTTTGAGTTTATTAAACTTGTAATTTTTGATTAATATGAACTTTTTGCAGATTTGTGTAACCTGCTTAAAATAATTAGTAGTTACTTAGAACTTAAAATTTTCTTAAAAGTTCTACTTATAAATGTTGATTGCCAGTTGCATTATCTGTCTTTTCAGTTTATTTAACTTGTAATTTTTGATTAATATGAACTTTTTGCAGATTTCTGTAATCTACTTAAAAGAATTCATAGTTACTTATAACTTAAAATTTTCTTAAAAGTTCTACTTATAAATGTTGAATGCCAGTTGCATTATCTGTCTTTTCAGTTTATTGAACTTGTAATTTTTGATTAATATGAACCTTTTGCAGATTTGTGTAACCTAATTAAAATAATTAGTAGTTACTTAGAACTTAAAATTTTCTTAAAAGTTCTATGTATAAATCTTGATTGCCAGTTGCATTATCTGTCTTTTCAGTTTATTGAACTTGTATTTTTTTATTAATATGAACTTTTTGCAGATTTGTGTAACCTACTTAAAAGAATTAGTAGTTACTTATAACTTAAAATTTTCTTAAAAGTTCTGCTTTTAAATGTTAATTGCCAGTTGCATTGTCTGTCTTTTCAGTTTATTTAACTTGTAATTTTTGATTAATATGAACTTTTTGCAGATTTGTGTAACCTACTTAAAAGAATTAGTAGTTACTTATAACTTGAAAATTTCTTAAAAGTTCTGCTTTTAAATGTTGATTGTCAGTTGCGTTATCTGTCGTTTGAGTTTATTGAACTTGTAATTTTTGATTAATATGAACTTTTTGCAGATTTGTGTAACCTACTTAAAATAATTAGTAGTTACTCATAAAATAAAGTATCTATTAAACATGAATAAATCAAACCAAGAATAAATTAAGAATAAAAAAAAATGTGGCAACTGATTTGACTAATTTTTTTTTGAGTTCTGCTACTAACTTATTCGGGTTTACAGTGTAGTTTTGATTGGCTTTAGGTTAACGTAGTTCAGAGGAGTAAAAGCAACCGGTGTTAACCGAGTACTAGCTAGTACCTAATCTTGTTAGTATTGAAAATAAACGTACAGAAATGTCTGTGTACGTTAAAATAAACATACCCGGAAAATCTGATGTTTAACTACGAGAGTGTACTTACTGATTAGCATCCTGTTTGCTCGTCCATTGAAAGTTTTTGCGTTTTATTTTGAAGCTGTTCTTAAAACACTCAGAATAAAAGTAAATTCTTGCAATTTTCCAACTGGTCGTAACATTTTTTTAATCAGTAGGGAATTGGTGCAATCATGGGACTCCGCCGTCCAGTACAATACAGTATTTGAAAAACCATTTGGAATAGACCGTGTGTTCCACTGTAAACAGTCAACAGAACCATATTGTTAAACCGCTGAGCAAATTGGTAGCCAAGGAGTCTTACTGCCCTGAAATTGCCAAAAAAAAAACCCAACCCAAAAAACAATCTGTTGTTTAACTTCCAAAGAGTCTCAAAGGCTTGCAATTTAAGCATAGATTTATCAACATAGTTACTACTATTATTATTTTTCCTGAACTGCACATTACATAAGGACGCATTTACATGATAAAAAAATCGACATTTTTCCTCCTATACCGGACGAAAGAAAGAAAACTAAAACGTTAAGTACCACAGCATTAGAATAATATCGATTTCAGTCTTCTTTCCTGCTGTATGTTAATACCCACTGGGGTTGTTGTGCAGAATAATGGCAGGATTTGCATTAGCAAGGCGATGTGACAATCAAAAAAAAAAGCCCTCGAATAAGCAAATCAACATGAAGGCATTTTTTTTTGCCACAAATCAATGCTGCGCCCACTCGGCTGTTCATGAACTGATGAGCTCGTCAAGGTACAATATGAAGTTCCTCGTGTCCTGCAGCCACCGCCGTGCATCCAAAACAACATTTGCATTTATGGATTTTCTCCCAGCGCTGCGTTTTTTATGTGTCATGCTTCGGGGGTTGGGGGGGTGGGATCCCTATTCAGAGTCTTTATCCATTTCATCTGCAACACAGTTTCAAATGAAAGCCTTTGGAATAACCTCAGCAGAAAGGGTTTTATGTCGGAAGAGAAGCCGGGTGCACGGAAGGGGGGGTGGGGGGGGGGGGGGGTTTACAGCAGATACCTCAGGGCACCTTTTTTTTTTTTTAAAAGAGTGGCTACGGGGGCCATGCTTCTCGTTATATGTTGGAAATATCACTCACCATCTGACAATACAATTATCATTATCAATACACAGCAGTATTGTTATCCAGTCATTGTATTTTGCATAAAAATTAATGATCAAGAAAATAATTTTAATACACTGGGTTGGTTTCCATAAACAATTTTCATACAATATTGCACATAAGCTAGTAAACTTACATTCTTTATCGAGTATGACGGCTAAATAATTGTGGAGCCTTGGTTCAAGTAGCTATATAAGAAAGTGGTGGGCATTTGAGCGAACTGGATCATTCTGGTATTCAGTAAAAAGATCCGTTCATTTAGGTCAATTGGTTGTTAGCCTGTGATCTTCCCGAGTGGTGTGTCAAAAGAACAAACGAACGGGTCAAAAGAACTAAGTCAATTCGTGTCGTGAATGCACAGTGAATGTTTCGGTCTCGGTCTTTAAGTCGGCTAACTCCACCCACCCACAGAGCGATGATAAGATAGGCAAGCACGTAGATAGTACCGCCCCACAAAAAGGAACGGTGAACCAACTCTCCAGCCAATCAAAAAAAAAACAAAACAGGTATTTTAGGGGCCGGTGACCTCGTTCATTCCGTTCACAAAAAAAGAACTACTTCTTTTGACCCGTTCGTTCATGACCGACACACCACTAATATGAAATAATTTAAAAAATTATTACGTTTGATTAATGTTCATGTTAAAGGTTAAATAACTTAATAGTTATCCTCCCTATCCGTGTGGAAGTGGTAAGTTTTTGGCTATTTTTAGTTTAAAGGAAATAACTTGAAGGCTACCGTTTAGGTCGCTAGCTCTCTAGTTTG